>NC_084554.2:11195000-11210000 GCF_033978685.3 Nerophis lumbriciformis
AGTGAAAAGCCATACAGGTCACACTGAGGGTGGCCGTATAAACAACTTTAACACTGTTACAAATATGTGCCACACTGTGAACCCACACCAAACAAGAATGGCAAACACATTTCGGGAGAACATCCGCACCGTAACACAACAGAACAAATACCCAGAAACCCTTGCAGCACTAACTCTTCCGGGACGCGACAATATACCCACCCCGCTACTTCCTACCCCCACCTCAACCTCCTCATGCTCTCTCAGGGAGCATGTCCCAAATTCCAAGCTGCTGTTTTGAGGCTTGTTAAAAAAAAAAAATGCACTTTGTGATTTCAATAATAAATATGGCAGTGCCATGTTGGCACTTTTTTTCCATAACTTGAGTTGATTTATTGAGGAAAACTTTGTTACATTGTTTAATGCATCCAGCGGGACATCACAACAAAATATAATACATACATTTTTTTCTGTCAAAATGGAAAGAACTGATACATTTTGTAAAGTACTTCATTGACGCATATTATTTCCAAGCTTTCGCGGGCCACATTAAATAACTCAAAATTGCTTAGTGCCTCCTCAGGCCATGACAGAGGTGTCATCCATCTAGTTGTATTGTGTTATCCCAAAAGTTATGAAAATATTTTATGAAAGGTTGAAAAGTTACTTAGCTTTAATGCTAAGAAATACTTAGCTGTTGTTTTTTCAAATGGGAAATTGTTTTGTAGTTAGTTTTTGTGTGTTCTAAGCTAATTCAAGAAACACAAATATTTGACCTAATTCATCGTACTCCTTCATAATGACCTGAAAAAAATAAAAATGACTAACATTTTTTTTTTTTTTTTAATCCTACAAGCTATAGTGGCCCCCAGTCTTCAGACACAAAGTACCATACATACATACATACATACATACATAGTACCCTTTAACGCCATCATTCCACCGATACCTCAACAGCCTTGGCGGTAATTGACCACCATCGAGACGTGCTCTTTCTTAGCAAAGGGGGGGGTGTGGAGGCGAGATGTTGGGGGTGCAGAGTGAGGAGGTGAGAGGTGACGGGTGCCAGGGGGCGGGTTGACAGCAGCACACTGAGCTTTTGTTGGCGTTGTCAACACCTCCCGTCATTGCGCCATGCGAACACCTTGTGACCTGTACAACAACCTCCAGATACTCAGCTCTGGCTTTTACTGATCCCGCTACTATAAACCTCCCAGAACTGTGTCATATTCACAAACCCCGTTTCCATATGAGTTGGGAAATTGTGTTAGATGTAAATATAAACGGAATACAATGATTTGCAAATCATTTTCAACCCATATTCAGTTGAATATGCTACAAAGACAACATATTTGATGTTCAAACTGATAAACATTTTTTTGTTGTTGCAAATAATCATTAACTTTAGAATTTGTTGCCAGCAACACGTGACAAAGAAGTTGGGAAAGGTGGCAATAAATACTGATAAAGTTGAGGAATGCTCATCAAACACTTATTTGGAACATCCCACAGGTGTGCAGGCTAATTGGGAACAGGTGGGTGCCATGATTGGGTATAAAAGTAGATTCCATGAAATGCTCAGTCATTCACAAACAAGGATGGGGCGAGGGTCACCACTTTGTCAACAAATGCGTGAGCAAATTGTTGAACAGTTTAAGAAAAACCTTTCTCAACCAGCTTTTGCAAGGAATTTAGGGATTTCACCATCTATGGTCCGTAATATCATCAAAGGGTTCAGAGAATCTGGAGAAATCACTGCACGTAAGCAGCTAAGCCCGTGACCTTCGATCCCTCAGGCTGTACTGCATCAACAAGCGACATCAGTGTGTAAAGGATATCACCACATGGGCTCAGGAACACTTCAGAAACCCGCAGTCAGTAACTACAGTTGGTCGCTACATCTGTAAGGGCAAGTTAAAACTCTCCTATGCAAGGCGAAAACCTTTTATCAACAACACCCAGAAACGCCGTCCGCTTCGCTGAGCCTGAGCTCATCTAAGATGGACTGATACAAAGTGGAAAAGTGTTCTGTGGTCTGACGAGTCCACATTTCAAATTGTTTTTGGAAACTGTGGATGTCGTGTCCTCCGGACCAAAGAGGAAAAGAACCATCCGGATTGTTATAGGCGCAAAGTTGAAAAGCCAGCATGTGTGATGGTATGGGGGTGTATTAGTGCCCAAGACATGGGTAACTTACACATCTGTGAAGGCACCATTAATGCTGAAAGGTACATACAGGTTTTGGAGCAACATATGTTGCCACCCAAGCAACGTTACCATGGACGCCCCTGCTTATTTCAGCAAGACAGTGCCAAGCCACGTGTTACATCAACGTGGCTTCATAGTAAAAGAGTGCGGGTACTAGACTGGCCTGCCTGTAGTCCAGACCTGTCTCCCATTGAAAATGTGTGGCGCATTATGAAGCCTAAAATAGCACAACGGAGACCCCCGGACTGTTGAACAACTTAAGCTGTACATCAAGCAAGAATGGGAAAGAATTCCACCTGAGAAGCTTAAAAAATGTGTCTCCTCAGTTCCCAAACGTTTACCGAGTGTCGTTAAAAGGAAAGGCCATGTAACACAGTGGTGAACATGCCCTTTCCCAACTACTTTGGCATGTGTTGCAGCCATGAAATTCTAAGTTAATTATTATATTAAAAAAAAAAAAAAAAGGTTTATCAGTTTGAACATCAATTATCTTGTCTTTGTAGTGCATTCAATTGAATATGGGTTGAAAAGGATTTGCAAATCATTGTATTCCGTTTATATTTACATCTAACACAATTTCCCAACTCATATGGAAACGGGGTTTGTATAAAGTAGTGTAAAGTTCTTACTTATATCTGTCAGTAAACTCACCATGAAAGCACTAAAACATACCGGTGTAGTGAGTTTACATAATTCACCCAAGGAACTTTAGTTATTAGAGAGTTACGGTCGGACGGTTTTTCACGGGACACATTTCCGGCCTTGTTGTTGCACTAGTGAGCCACGGATGAGGAGATGCTGCTCCGTTATTGATTGAAGTAAAGCCTGAATGCCATTAAAACAGTTAGACCCATCTTTTGACACTTCTTCCACTGCCGTCCTTGCACGCTACACCGCTACAACAAAGAAGACGCTGTCGAAGGTGAGCCACGCACGACCTGCTTTAAAGTTTAATGGCTTTGTACGTACACTGAGACAAAGTGTACGTTCATTTTGTTCTTGAAACTGCACCAATTTTTTTCTCGGACTCAAAGTGTTTTGCCAAGAGGATTATTTGTAATTGTGCATTACAAATAATTATTATTGTACTTTTGGCCAAAGTAAGACAAGAAAAACAATTTGAAGTTGTCTTTATCTTTAAGTTATCATGCCATGATTTTTACCAGATTTTCCTTCATGTGGCCCCTGAGCTAAAATGAATGTGACATGCCTGGGCTAAGGAATCCTTTAACTATCTGTGGAGGGGGGGCGTGGCCTGCGGACCTGCAGCGAAGCGGGGTGTGCCAGGCGAGAGAAATGCACTTCAGAGGGTCATAAAAAGTGCCATGAAGATCACTGGCTGCTCTCTCACCTCCCTAGATGAACTGTACAGTGCCAGGTGCCTCGAAAAGGCCCAAAACATCATAAAGGGACCCATCTCACCCTGGACATAAACTTTTTGAACTGCTGCCCTCGGGCAGGAGATACAGGACAATAAAATGCCGGACAAACCGATTTAAGAACACTTTTTACCCGAGAGCAATAGTGTCGCTGAACACAAGACAATAATGACTGTGCATGTGAGCCGTGTTTATGTATTTTATGTATTTTTATCTATTTATCTTTGTTTTTATGTGTTATTATGAATTTGCACTAAATTAGTTTTGCATACAATTTCGTTGTACAATGACAATAAAGATATATTCTATTCTATTCTATGGACCTGCAGCGAAGCGGGGTGTGCCAGGTCCGGCTTCGAGATCAGCGACAGGTGCGTAGATGGGGCCCACCTGGGCCTGGGTATCTGATCACCTGTCGCTCTGTTAAAAGGCAGCTCGAGAGCAAACGAGAGACAGCCACAAACAGACCATTGCTGAAAAGCACATGAGAGACTTTATTCAAACAATAAAACAGTGTTGTAGCCCTGATCCGGGCTCGTGTGGCGATGTTTGGTGGTCCGCGGAACCCTGAGGAGAGAAACCTCCACACTATCTTTATTATATGTGTTCATAGAGTGCACACAGAACGATGAACAACTCCATCATTCCTCATGTATTTTATATTGTTTTCTGCATGCAAAACTAGAATTATTCTCTATCAAATTTGTTTAGGAAAAATGTATTTGGCTTTAATTCCTGAAACAAAACGAGTTACCATTGTCCTTGCCTTTGCCTTTAGCAGGTAGACTTTGAAAACTATTGCCTGACAATGAAAATAAGCCTCATGTGAAACAAGCTTGAATTATGGAAAATAAAACAGGCATGGACATTATCTTTTCTATCCACTATGTCATCTTTTTTCCCCCCAGAACGAGTCACTAATTGTCCCCTGAAAGCGAGTCGGTGGAGCCACTCGTCAGGCTGCTTTTGCCAGCTTGCATTCAGGAAACATTTATCTTGCTGTTTAGTCTGGGCACCACGTCTTGGAGCGGCAGAGGCGTAATGTGCACTGTTGTAAATGTGCTTTATTGTGTTGTGGAGGGGGCAGAGATGCACACCAGACTGAAAAGCGGCATCCACAGGAGAAGAGGAAATGTGCATGGTCACTACCTGGTCACTAGGCATAGGCTTTTTGCATACACTTCTACAAACCCCGTTTCCATATGAGTTGGGAAATTGTGTTAGATGTAAATATAAACGGAATACAATGATTTGCAAATCATTTTCAACCCATATTCAATTGAATGCACTACAAAGACAAGATATTTGATGTTCAAACTCATAAACTTTTTTTTTTTTTTTTGCAAATAATAATTAACTTAGAATTTCATAACTGCAACACGTGCCAAAGTAGTTGGGAAAGGGCATGTTCGCCACTGTGTTACATCACCTTTTCTTTTAACAACACTCAGTAAACGTTTGGGAACTGAGGAGACACATTTTTTTAAGCTTCTCATGTGGAATTCTTTCCCATTCTTGCTTGATGTACAGCTTAAGTTGTTCAACAGTCCGGGGGTCTCCGTTGTGGTATTTTAGGCTTCATAATGCGCCACACATTTTCAATGGGAGACAGGTCTGGACTACAGACAGGCCAGTCTAGTACCCACACTCTTTTACTATGAAGCCATGTTGATGTAACACGTGGCTTGGCATTGTCTTGCTGAAATAAGCAGGGGCGTCCATGGGAACATTGCTTGGATGGCAACATATGTTGCTCCAAAACCTGTATGTACCTTTCAGCATTAATGGCGCCTTCACAGATGTGTAAGTTACCCATGTCTTGGGCACTAATACACCCCCATACCATCACAGATGCTGGCTTTTCAACTTTGCGCCTATAACAATCCGGATGGTTCTTTTCCTCTTTGTTCTGGAGGACACGACGTCCACAGTTTCCAAAAACAATTTGAAATGTGGACTCGTCAGACCACAGAACACTTTTCCACTTTGTATCAGTCCATCTTAGATGAGCTCAGGCCCAGCGAAGCGGACGGCGTTTCTGGGTGTTGTTGATAAAAGGTTTTCGCCTTGCATAGGAGAGTTTTAACTTGCACTTACAGATGTAGCGACCAACTGTAGTTACTGACAGTGGGTTTCTGAAGTGTTCCTGAGCCCATGTGGTGATATCCTTTACACACTGATGTCGCTTGTTGATGCAGTACAGCCTGAGGGATCGAGGGTCACGGGCTTAGCTGCTTACGTGCAGTGATTTCTCCAGATTGAAAAGGATTTGCAAATCATTGTATTCCGTTTATATTTACATCTAACACAATTTCCCAACTCATATGGAAACGGGGTTTGTATGAGCATATTTACAATATAAGCACAGTAGTGTCTGTTTTGATGTACTGGGAAGCTATTGGCCTCTGCCGGGTTTTTTATGCACAGTTACCTCTTTGTAGCTGTTATTGCAATTTTAAGTGATCTTAAATAACAGTAAAGTAGTGAATTCAAAAGTACTCGGGTTCAGTTTCTAAAAATGTCCTCGTGATATCAAATAAGTATCGAGAATTGTGGAAATCGGTATCGATTACTAAATGTTGGCATTGCGGCAACCCTAAATTGGTTTGGGCAGTGTGAGCAGATGAGGACTACTGTACATCTCTCGCTGCGCATTGGCGCCTTTAAAGGGAGCCACCCTGTCAAAGAGCCACCTGTGCCCGCTGGAGGAGACAGAAGTGCAGCAATTCACTGAGCAGGTTGTGACGAGTGACAGATGGCGGCCTTTCAGATAGATAAATGTCAGCAGATTGAAAGGGGAACGAGGGCACAGCAGGTTCATGCAGTCAAAGATGGCCGTCAAAAATTTAAACCATTGTCCAAAGTGCGGCCCGCAGCTTTTTTTTCCATTGCCCGCGGCACATTTTGAAAATACTATAAAAAAAATTAAAAAAAACAACATAAAAAGGGAAATAAAAGAGCAAAAAGGTGAAATTTTGAGTCTATTAACACAAAACTGCCAAGCTGGCTGTTTTTTGTTTTTTAAAGGTGTTGTTGCTCCAAAAATTATAATGATTCAAAATCTATGTTGTTATAAATTATTGACCTATTTAAGGCTCCAATTACTTCACATCAAATATTACACTTTGAAATATTTTTTGGGAGGGAATATTGCATATTGTGTGTTTTACCATGTAAAAAATGTATTTTCTTGACAAAAATGGCATGAATCAAAAACACACAAAAAATAAATACAAACTTATAATCGAGGGATGAATCTGAAGTTCATCTTGAGACTAAAGCGTAAAAATAATTAAAAATAAATAAATAAATAAATAAATAAAAATATATATATATATGTGACACATTTTTAATGCTTTTATGTGTGGGTGCCTTTTGGATCCCCAAAATATTCCACTTTGAAAATCTTTTTGAGGAAAATATTTATTATTTTGTATATTTGCTATTAAAAAAAAGGGTTTATATATATATATATATATATATATATATATATATATATATATATATATATATATATATATATATATATATATATATATATATAAAACAACTAATTGAAAAAAAATTACAACTAATTTGAGGGGAGCACTAAAGGTTAAACAAAATCTATATATTGCATTGATATTAAAAAATAAATAAAAATAAATAATAATATATAAAGATATATAAATATATACATATATATATATATATATATATTAAAACATAAAACGTGGAATAAAAAGAAACCAGGGGAAATATAACTAGAAAAAGTTGCAATATTGAGTTTAATAACATTAAGCTGCTATGCTGGCTGTTTTTTAAAGTTGTAATTGCTCAAAAATAATAATGAATCAAAATTGAATTAGCGCCCTATTTAGGGCTCCAATTACTTCACATCAAATATTTCACTTTGAATTTTTTTTTAACAAAATATTGTATATTTTGTGTTTGCCATGTGAAAAAAAAAAAACTTTCTTTGACAAAAAGGGCATAAAACAACAACATAAAAACATTATAAAAACTTATAATTGAGGGATACATTTGAAGTACATCTTGAGACTTGAGCATTGAAAGTAAAACATAAATAAATAAAAAATAGTGACAAATGTTTAACACTTTCATGAGTGGATGCCTTTTGGATCTCACTCTTCACATCAAATATTCCACATTGAAAATCTTTTAGAGAAAAATATTTATCATTTTATATTGTGGCTAAAAAAAACAAGGTTTTGACAAAAAGGGCGAAAAGCATTAAATAATAACTTTATATTGACAGATAGACCTGAAGTTGACCTGGAGATATATGTGTTGAATCAAATAATAAAAATAATATATGACTAATTTTTACAGTTTTAGACTGACACCCTTCAGGGTCCCTGGGAACCAAACTGGAGGGGAGCGCTAAAGGTTAAAAAATTTGTATATATTGTGTTGGTTTTGAAAATGAAAAGTATTCAAATGTTCCCCGGACACCCCTGATCTAGACAAAGAGTGGTGGTAGGTCAGCCTGGCCAGCAAGGCAGACCAGTAGACAGAACAAAACATGGACCTACATTTACAACTTAGACGCCATCTTCCACATATTTGTGTTGGGTTTGTTTTCGTGTTTTTTGGCTGCACACTTGGATATTTAGCCAATCAGATGTCAGCTTCTGCAGCATGTGCTGCCATGTCATTGTCGTCTGTCTGCAGAATCAGAAGAGCAGACCCAATAAGGTCACGGCGGCCGCGATGGCTGCGATCGGTGTGTGGCTGCGATCGGTCGGTGTGTGTGTGTGTGTGTGTGTGTGTGTGTGTGTGTGTGTGGCTGCCGTGCTCTGCAGGTGTTTGCTAGCTCTGCTTTAATTGACTGAAATGAAATGGATACAATTGCCCTTGCAAAGAGATCTACTCAGCAGTGAGTCCGCCTGTCCTGATGCTATTGTTTTAGCCACAGTTTAGAAGCATCGCACCCATTTCCATTCAAAGGCCCACAGGACTGCTATTTTAACACATTTTACCCCAAGGTATATTATCTAAATAACTACTATTTTGTTCTGCACATATATTGTGTTTTAGTCACTTTTGTGACTTTTTTGACTGAAAACCCCAAATGTTCTAAGCTTTTCATAAGCTCTAAGCCATAAATAATCAAAATGATAACAAAGAAAGGCTCAAAATATTGTGTGTTTCGTGTTCTGACCCGGCAGGCACAAGACATTGATACAACGTTGATTATACGTACATGTCCTTTAAAACTGACTTTGAAACAATGTTGCAAAATACAAACCCCGTTTCCATATGAGTTGGGAAATTGTGTTAAATGTAAATATAAACGGAATACAATGATTTGCAAACCCTTTTCAACCCATATTCAGTTGAATATGCTACAAAGACAACATATTTGATGTTCAAACTGATAAACTTTATTTTTTATTTTTTGCAAATAATAATTAACTTAGAATTTCATGGCTGAAACACGTGCCAAAGTAGTTGGGAAAGGGCATGTTCACCACTGTGTTACGTGGCCTTTCTTTTTAACATTACTCAGTAAACGTTTGGGAACTGAGGAGACACATTTTTTAAGCTTCTCAGGTGGAATTCTTTCCCATTCTTGCTTGATGTACAGCTTAAGTTGTTCAACAGTCCGGGGGTCTCCGTTGTGGTATTTTAGGCTTCATAATGCGCCACACATTTTCAATGGGAGACAGGTCTGGACTACAGGCAGGCCAGTCTAGTACCCGCACTCTTTTACTATGAAGCCACGTTGATGTAACACGTGGCTTGGCATTGTCTTGCTGAAATAAGCAGGGGCGTCCATGGTAAAGTTGCTTGGATGGCAACATATGTTGCTCCAAAACCTGTATGTACCTTTCAGCATTAATGGCGCCTTCACAGATGTGTAAGTTACCCATGTCTTGGGCACTAATACACCCCCATACCATCACAGACGCTGGCTTTTCAACTTTGCGCCTATAACAATCCGGATGGTTCTTTTCCTCTTTGGTCCGGAGGACACGACGTCCACAGTTTCCGAAAACTATTTGAAATGTGGACTCGTCAGACCACAGAACACTTTTCCACTTTGTATCAGTCCATCTTAGATGAGGTCAGGCCCAGTGAAGCAGACTGCGTTTCTGGGTGTTGTTGATAAACGGATTTCGCCTTGCATAGGAGAGTTTTAACTTGCACTTACAGATGTAGCGACCAACTGTAGTTACTGACAGTGGTTTTCTGAAGTTTTCCTAAGCCCATGTGGTGATATCCTTTACACACTGATGTCGTTTGTTGATGCAGTACAGCCTGAGGGATCGAAGGTCACGGGCTTAGCTGCTTACGTGCAGTGATTTCTCCAGATTCTCTGAACCCTTTGATGATATTACGGACCGTAGATGGTGAAATCCCTAAATTCCTTGCAATAGCTGGTTGAGAAAGGTTTTTCCTAAACTGTTCAACAATTTGCTCACGCATTTGTTGACAAAGTGGTGACCCTCGCCCCATCCTTGTTTGTGAATAACTGCGCATTTCATGGAATCTACTTTTATACCCAATCATGGCACCCACCTGTTCCCAATTTGCCTGTTCACCTGTGGGATGTTCCAAATAAGTGTTTGATGAGCATTCCTCAACTTTATCAGTATTTATTGCCACCTTTCCCAACTTCTTTGTCACGTGTTGCTGGCATCAAATTCTAAAGTTAATGATTATTTGCAAAAAAAAAAATGTTTATGAGTTTGAACATCAAATATGTTGTCTTTGTAGCATATTCAACTGAATATGGGTTGAAAAGGATTTGCAAATCATTGTATTCCGTTTATATTTACATCTAACACAATTTCCCAACTCATATGGAAACGGGGTGTGTATCTTGTTTCAACGTTGTATTTATGTTGTAGATTACTGGTTGAAAATTGACCAACATTTAATGGTCAAATCAACATAGGAACCCAACATTGATTAAACGTCGTCAAAAAGCACGTTGTTCCAACGTTGTATTTGTGTTGCAGAATATTGAACGTCGTGTCCTCCGGACCAAAGAGGAAAAGAACCATCCGGATTGTTATAGGCGCAAAGTTGAAAAGCCAGCATCTGTGATGGTATGGGGGTGTATTAGTGCCCAAGACATGGGTAACTTACACATCTGTGAAGGCACCATTAATGCTGAAAGGTACATACAGGTTTTGGAGCAACATGTGTTGCCATCCAAGCAACGTTATCATGGTCGCCCCTGCTTATTTCAGCAAGACAATGCCAAGCCACGTGTTACAACAGTGCGGGTACTGGACTGGCCTGCCTGTAGTCCAGACCGGTCTCCCATTAAAGTACGAATGATTGTCACTCTGCATTTGACCCATCCCCTTGTTCACCCCCTAGGTGGTGAGGGGAGCAGTGGGCAGCAGCAGTGGACGCGCCCGGGAATCATTTTGGTGATTTAACCCCCAATTCCAACCCTTGATGCTAAGTGCCAAGCAGGGAGGTAATGGGTCCCATTTTTATAGTCTTTGGTATGACTCGGCCGGGGTTTTAACTCACAACGATCTCAGGGCGGACGCTCTAACCACAAGGCCACTGAGTAGGTTGAAAATGTGTGGCGCATTATGAAGCCTAAAATAGCACAACGGAGACCCCCGGACTGTTGAACAACTTAAGCTGTACATCATTCATTCATTAATTTTTTATTCATCTCCTTCATTGATGTGCATCTTTGATCAATAGGCAATTAAACCTCAGCAACTAAACACACATTTACACACCAATACCTGAGAAGGAACTTATATTTTCCTGCCCCCTTCAACATAATATGTAGTCTTACTTAATGGATAGCATACAAGCCAAACAAATACATCCAAATATAATGAAAACAAACAAAAAACACAACAAGTGCAAAACTTCATGAAGTACAACCTGAACAAAAAAAGTAATATACACCTCATGGGATGATACAAAGCAAATACAAAACCAGACAAAAAAATAAGTAAAATAATAAATATAAAGGAAAATGTAGACACTTATGGCTGTCCATATGATCTTATTGTTCTGTCTTTATATATTTTTTTATCAATGTTTTCATCAAGCAAGAATGGGAAAAAATTCCACCTGAAAAGCTTAAAAAAATGTGTCTCCTCAGTTCCCAAACGTTTACTGAGTGTTGTTAAAAGGAAAGGCCATGTAACACAGTGGTAAAAATGCCCCTGTGACTACTTTTTTGCAATGTGTTGCTGCCATTAAATTCTGAGTTGCAAAAAAAAAAAAGGAAGTTTCTCAGTTCCAACATTAAATATCTTTTCTTTGCAGTCTATTCAATTGAATATAAGTTGAAAAGGATTTGCAAATCATTGTATTCTGTTTTTATTTACGATTCACACAACATGTGTTAGAATAATTATGTGTAAGTTATCACACAACTTTAATATGCTTAAAGTCCGTTGCTATAGTTATTAGCTTTTGTGCTCAAGCTGTACTTTTCTATCTGTGCAAGGACAAAACTTCTTGTCTGAGGCGTGGTCTCAGCCGCAGATGTTATTTTTGTTTTAGCCCGCTAACAGCCAAGGACTTCAACGCAGATAAGACGACAGCACGCAGACGAAGCAGAGACAAGGTGAAATCACAAGGCCCCCAGCACATTCTGTCATGTATTGTGCGTACTGGACCTGCTTTGCATGATATATGTGACCACTCCTTTTAGAGGCGGCCTCAGTGATGTTGACTAGGGCAGTGTTTTTCAACCTTTTCTGAGCCGAGGCACATATTTTTCCCCATTGAAAAAATTCTGAGGCACACCACCAGCAGAAAACATCAAAACCCAAAACCAGTGAAGTTGGCACGTGTCTGGTTCAAACAGTGATGACATCTATTAAACAGACAAGAAGCAAGGAATCATGGAGAGACAGAGTTCAATTTAGCTCATGAGGCACACCACCAGCAGAAAACATTAAAACTCAGCAGCCGATATTGACAGTAAAAAGTCATTCTCGCAGTTGTTTGATATTAATTTAAACCATAACCAAGCATGCATCACTATAGCTCTTGTCTCAAAGTAGGTGTACTGTCACGACCGGTCACATCACACCGTGCGTTATTTGGAGTTTTTTTGGTGTTTTCCTGTGTGTAGTGTTTGAGTTCTTGTCTTACGCTCCTATTTTGTTGTTGATTGTACTTTGTGGACGCCGTCTGCTCCACACGCTGTAAGTCTTTGCTGTCCTCCAGCATTCTGTTTTTGTTTACTTTACTTCGCCTTTAAGCATTAGAAACCTTTTTACCTGCAAACCATTGTCGTTGTTCCCGACATCTACAAAGCAATTATCTACCTGCTGCCACCTACTAGTATGGAAGAGTATTACACGGTTACTCTGTCGAGCTCTAGACAGTACAGACACTCAACAACGGCACATTTAAGGATTATAACTACTGGTTCGCAAAAAATATTTTTAACCCAATTAGGTGAGATTAGATAATCTCCCACGGCACACCAGACAATATCTCCCGGCACACTAGAGTGCCGCGGCACAGTGGTTGAAAAACAGTGGACTAGGGAACTCCTGAATAAATAGAGGGACGCGGGAGCTGTACCTTAGAGCGTAGGGCGAGACTGTGACTAAGTGTGCAGCTCCATGCGTTCTCCACATGAGCAAAATTGAACTCTGTCTCTGCATGATTCCTTGCTTCTTGTCTGTTTAATAGATGTCATCAGTGTTTGAACCTGACACGTGCCAACTTCACTGGTTTGGGGTTTTGTATAATGACTGAGCACCAAATACTTACAAGCAAAGGACACTGCACTAACAAACTTGGTGTTTTTTTTTATTACAACTCCCTTCAGAATATAAGTGCAATATTATTTAAAACAATTTTTTGCCCAGGGAAAGATCTGCAACCCCTTGGGTCACGACTTGGCAGCTGAAAAATGACTGCTCTATATTTAGTTCATTAATGCGTCACGGTGGCAGCTAAAAATTATTCCAGAATTGAGTTGCACAGGACCCAAATGGCTTTTGAAGCCATGGGAGAGACGTGGGAAAGTTGTCCCTCGCCCCCCTGCTGGCTCACGTTAGTTGGCATGCAGGCCGGTCTGATGAGGGGAGAGTGAAAAGCATCAATAGCACTTCAATGCCCTGGCGAGATCTTCCCCTCTCGCCTACAGAGCAGGTTGCCTTTACGTGGATTTAGCCTCAAATCAGCCAAAGCCCTGGCGAGCAGCTCCGCTCCGCTTCAAATCCACTCTCATAATCTTTTCATGGGGAGGCTGTAAAGTTGAAGCTGACAGGCAACCACAGAGCCACCATACAAATATGACCAAAAAAACGTAACCTCCTCAGTGACTTAAAGGCCTACTGAAATGCGATTTTCTTATTTAAACGGGGATAGCAGGTCCATTCTATGTGTCATACTTGATCATTTCGCGATATTGCCATATTTTTGCTGAAAGGATTTAGTAGAGAACATCGATGATAAAGTTCGCAACTTTTGGTCGCTGATAAAAAAAAAGCCTTGCCTGTACCGGAAGTAGCAGACGAGTAGCGTGACGTCACAGGTTGTGGAGCTCCTCACATCTGCACATTGTTTACAATCATGGCCACCAGCAGCGAGAGCGATTCGGACCGAGAAAGCGACGATTTCCCCATTAATTTGAGCGAGGATGAAAGATTCGTGGATGAGGAAAGTGAGAGTGAAGGACTAGAGGGCAGTGGGAGCCATTCAGATAGGGAAGATGCTGTGAGAGGCGGGTGGGACCTGATATTCAGCTGGGAACGACTAAAACAGTAAATAAACACAAGACATATATATACTCTATTAGCCACAACACAACCAGGCTTATATTTAATATGCCACAAATTAATCCCGCATAACAAACACCTCCCATATAACCCGCCAATACAACTCAAACACCTGCACAACACACTCAATCCCACAGCCCAAAGTACCGTTCACCTCCCCAAAGTTCATACAGCACATATATTTCCCCAAAGTCCCCAAAGTTACGTACGTGACATGCACATAGCGGCACGCACGTACGGGCAAGTGATCAAATGTTTGGAAGCGTACTCACGGTACCGTGTCTGCGTATCCAACTCAAAGTCCTCCTGGTAAGAGTCTCTGTTGTCCCAGTTCTCCACAGGCCAATGGTAAAGCTTGACTGTCATCTTCCGGGAATGTAAACAATGAAACACCGGCTGTGTTATCCGGCAAAACAGTCAGGGGGTGCATTCTACGGCGGGGGTGCGTTATCCGGCACAACACCTGCCGCAATACACCGCTTCCCACCTACAGCTTTCTTCTTTGCTGTCTCCATTGTTCATTGAACAAATTGCAAAAGATTCACCAACACAGATGTCCAGAATACTGTGGA
This sequence comes from Nerophis lumbriciformis, assembly GCF_033978685.3. NCBI lineage: Eukaryota > Metazoa > Chordata > Actinopteri > Syngnathiformes > Syngnathidae > Nerophis > Nerophis lumbriciformis. The sequence continues at coordinate 11,209,875 of NC_084554.2, forward strand.
ATTTTGCGATGAAAACAGACGACTTAATAGCTGGCCACCATGCTGTCCCAAAATGTCCTCTACAATCCGTGAAGTCACGCGCTGACGTCATCATACCGAGACGTTTTCAGCAGGATATTTCGCGCG
>NC_084554.2:11215000-11282500 GCF_033978685.3 Nerophis lumbriciformis
TTGGCAGATAATTTTGCTTAGTTCAAATAAAATACCCCTAATTTTTGTAAAAAATGTTCTTGTTTTTGAACACTGACTTTTTGCAGTGCAGTGTGAGAATGACACGGCAAACCATTAGAGCACAGGTGTCAAACTCAAGGCCCGGGGGCCACATCATTTTGAATGGCCCGTGAAAGCTTGGAAGTAATATGCATCAATGAAGTACTTTTACTTTATTTATTTTTCTATTTTGACAAGAAAAAAATGACATGTACTGCATGCAGTTATATATATATATATATATATATATATATATATATATATATATATATATATATTTTAAAGTTGATCCATCTAATCTATAATTGGCGGCGATCACTCGAAATGAGTATGATTGTCCTCCTGTTGGTGGGATTGCCTTCAGTAGAACGCTTGTGCGTGGAATCTTTTAAAGTGGGTAGACTGGTGCACAGACAGCCACCACACTGTCCTTGGCAAAGAGAAGGGCCAGGGTCCAATGGCATGGAGACCAAGACAATTGGGGGCCCATCTTTGCTGCAGCCTTCTTCCGCTTTTGTGGAGCTTCTATGCCCACTCCGCCGTTGAGGTCTTTTTCGACGAGGGAGACGGGCAGACTCCAACGTCACCTCTTCGCTGTGGGGAGCTATATCCGGTGACAAGGAAAACCCAGGATGACCGGCACCTCCTCACAGCTGCAGGAGGCTGCCGGAGCTCCAGTCTATCCGAGGACCGCCTGCCAGCACTTGCTTTTCTCTCAGGGTGTGCTCCCCTAGCCTTTTGTCTTCCCAGACCAACCCACAAGCCAGCGGGGCAAAAATCTATAATAATCTATCTAATAATGCATAATGCAAATCTATCTACCGTATTTTTCGGAGTATAAGTCGCTCTGGAGTATAAGTCTCACCGGCCGAAAATGCATAATAAAGAAGGGAAAAAAAATATATAGGTCGCACTGGAATATAAGTCGCATTTTTTGGGGAAATGTATTTGATAAAAGCCAACACCAAGAATAATATGCCCTGGACTGAAGACAACCTAATAGGAAGGACCCCGATCTTTTTTGCTTAGCCGTCTGTCATGATTTCACGCCCCTTGCAGTTGATGACACGCCCCCTAGGCTAAATTGAAACTGTCAAAAATAAAATTTTAATCTGGAAAAAAAAAAGCTGACGAAAAAAGTGAAAAATAATAATTTCTTCAAAACAGAACGAATGGTATTTATGTTCAACCTAAAAAATTGTGTGCACTTACCGTATTTTCCGGACTATAAGGCGCACTTAAAATCCTTTTTTTCCCCCTCAAAACTCGACAGTGCGCCTTACCGACCTCGAAGCTATTCTATTTGGTACATGGCGTAATGATAAGTGTGACCGGTAGATGGCAGTCAAACATAAGAGATAGGTGTAGGCTGCACTATGACGGCAATATGACTCAAGTAAACAACACCAACATTTTATATGTTCCATTGAAAATATAGAACATTACACACGGCGCTAAAAAATCCATCGAAATGTTTTTAATACGACTTTGGTAAGCTATGAAGCCGCACCGCTTGATGTGCTTCAAAATAAGATGTATCTGGCGTTTTAAAAAGTCATAAGTTTTACTTTTTGAAACCGATACCGATAATTTCCGATATTACATTTTAAAGCATTTGTCGGCCGATAATATCGGCAATCCGATATTATCGGACATCTCTAATAATAAGTGTATTAAACATATTGTAGCTGTGCCTCCATAGGCGTTGGCATAATGGTAATGTTGATAGGCATTAGGAGGTTGAAGGGAAAGACACAAGTCACTAGTGGATTAACAAGAGCACCCTTTAATGCCACCCCGGAGAATGTTTCAGCCATGAATAATGGATAAATTGTGGTGGCTCGTCAAATTACCCGTCAGCTGTCGCTTCAATCAGCATGCTGTCCCTCATGACTCGCTCTTGCCGGTGGCGACGCTCGCCGTAATCACACCACAACAAACAAATGTCTTGTGAAAAATGCCGAGTGTTTTCTCCCTGAGAGCGTAAAGACGGTGAGGCCGTTTGCGACACAGATTGCAGTCATTTATCTTTACATGCGCTTGAAAATGACACACGGTATACAAAGTCATAGATGTGACGTGAATTATATAGCGCTTTTTCTACAGAGACTCACAGCGTTTTAATTTGTGAAACCCATACAGCTGTAAAGCTTTATTGAAACCAGTGTGGGTGGCACTGGGAGCAGGCGGGTGAAGTGTCATGCCTAAGCCAGTGTTTTTCAACCTTTTTTGAGCCGAGGCACATTTTTTGTGTTGAAAAAATGCAGAAATCATTAAAAAACGAAACTCAGTTGACAGTAAAAAGTCGTTGTCGCAATTGTTGGATATGAATTTAAATGATAACCAAGCATGCATGACTATAGCTCTTGTCTCAAAGTAGGTGTACTGTCACCACCTGTCACATCACCCCCTGACTTATTTTGACTTTTTTGCTGTTTTCCTGTGTGTTGTGTTTTAGTTCTTGTCTTGCGCTCCTATTTTGGTGGCTTTTTCTCTTTTTTTGGTATTTTCCTGTAGCAGTTTCATGTCTTCCTTTGAGCGATATTTCCCGCACCTACTTTGTTTTAGCAATCAAGAATATTTCAGTTGTTTTTATCCTTCTTTGTGGAAAAATTGTTGATTGGCGTCTTTGCTCCACAGTCTTTGCTGTCGTCCAGCATTCTGTTTTTGTCTACTTTGTAGCCAGTTCAGTTTTAGTTTCGTTCTGCATAGCCTTCCCTAAGCTTCAATGCCTTTTCTTAGGGGCACTCACCTTTTGTTTATTTTTGGTTTAAGTGTGAGACACCTTTTTACCTGCACCCTGCCTCCCGCTGTTTCCGACATCTACAAAGCAATTAGCTACCGGCTGCCACCTACTGATATGGAAGAGTATTACACGGTTACTCTGCCACAACAACACATCATTTACAGACTATAATTACTATAATTTGCAAAAAAATATTTTTAACCCAAATAGGTGAAATTAGATCATCTCCCACGGCACACCAGACTGTTTCTCACGCGCGGCACAGTGGTTGGAAACACACTGGCCTAAGCAGTCAAGCGGGAATTGAACCGGGAACCCTCAAGTTGCTGCGTTGCGGCATGATGATGTGAGTTTGGATGAATCAAACGTCACATATATTCTAGTTTGGTCAAAATCTAGAATTCCAGTTATTTTAGTGCAAAGTAATTAGGAAAAAAATGACATCAACATACCGTATTTTCCGGACTATAAGGCGCACTTAAAATCCTTAAATTTTCTCAAAAATCGACAGTGCGCCTTATCAGGGCCGGCCCGTGGCATAGGCCGTATAGGCAAATGCTAAGGGCGCCGTCCATCAGGGGGCGCCACGCCAGTGCCACAAATGTTGGAGAAAAAAAAAAGAAAAGAAAAAGTTGGTACTATTATTTCTAAATACAAAAAATAATCCCACATTAATTAAAATGCAAAGTAAAGCCTATTTAATAGAAATATTATTTGTTACAACATTACGCCCCCCCACTGCTTGATGGATTGTCGGCCCATTACGGCTACCGTAGTCAGAGATACAAGTATTACTATGGTGTGTGTATAAAGACCGCAAAATGGCATCCATTAGTACAGTGGTCCCCAACTACCGGTCTGTGGATCGATTGGTACCGGGCCGCACAAGAAATATTAAAAAAATATAATAATTTAAAAAAAAACGTACGCAGCTACAAAAAGTTTGGGGACCACTGCATTAGTAGACATTATCTGGCGATTTGTTTCGCAGTATTATGCAAAAACAACTTTTCTTACCTTCTGGTACCTGCTGATCTGTATTTGGGATCTGCATAAGTCCTGAAAATTTGCGCACTTCCGCCACTGTAGTCCGTGCCGATACCGTAGTCGATAAGCTTCTTCTTTTTTACTATCTTCTTGTTATGTTGCCATTTCTAATATAAAGTAGCGTAAAGTCCTAACTTATATCTCGCTATGGAAGGGCTAAAACATACCGGTGTTGTGAGTTTACATTATTCACCCAAGGAACTTTAGTTATTGGAGGGTTCCGGTGGGACGTTTTTTTCACGGGACACATTTCGGGCGTTGTTGTTGTTTCCGGATGAGGAGATGCTGCTCTGTTATTGATTGAAGTAAAGTCTGAATGTGATTAAAAGAGTTAGCGCCACCTTTTGACACTTCTTCCACTCCCATCCTTGCACGCTACACCGCTACAACAAAGATGACGGGGAGAAGACGCTGTCGAAGGTGAGCCACGTAAATAAGACCGCCCACAAAACGGCGCATCCTGAAGCGACTGTCAGAAAGCGGCTTGAAGATGTGTAAAACATTATCTATGCAACATTTTGACCAAAGAAGTACCATTACATGTTATGTAGACCACAAGGAAGTCTTTTACATTTAGAAAAAAAGCATAATAATATGATTCCTTTAATGCGCCTTATAATCCAGTGCGCCTTTTGTATGAAAAAAACCTGACTACACCCGCTCATCGGCAGTGCGTCTTATAATCTGGTGCGCCCTTTGGTCCAGAAAAAAACGGTACATTAAGGCAAAGTCAGCAGTGTGTAATCCCTCCATCTGCACAGCTGGGGGCGCTATCGAGCTCCACAATGCATTATCTGAAGCAGCCTGCTCGCTTTCACACACTCGAGAAAAACTCAAAAAGGCGGCTAGAAAAGCGTTAACTGTTGCAACTAAAAGTGCAATGCGACAAGGATAAATCTTGACACACACACATACACACACACACTCACGCACACACACACACTGCTAGTTTTATGCATCCTGCTTGTGTGAGAGCAGTGGATGAGGTCCTGTATTTTCTCAGGTGGCACAGACAGACATTGTCGTCTTAAAAAAAACACAAAAAAAACCCCTCGAGTCATGTAAAGTCTTTTCTTTCTTCACAGCTGAGAGCCAAACAACGTGATTCAAAGACATTAGGGGGTCTGCACCTATAGCAGGGGCCGGCAACCCAAAAATGTTGAAAGAGCCATATTGGACCAAAAATACAAAAAAACAAAACTGTCTTAAGCCACAAAACATTAAAAGTCTTATATAAGTGTTATAATGAAGACAACACATGTAAGGGTCTATATTAGCTATATTAGCCTACTATCAAAATGACTTTAAAAGTCTTATATAAGTGTTATAATGAAGACAACACATGATGTAAGTGTCTATATTAGCTATATTAGCCAACTATCAAAATGACTTTAAAAGTCTTATATAAGTGTTATAATGAAGGCAACACATGATGTAAGTGTCTATATTAGCTATATTAGCCTACTATCAAAATGACATTAAAAGTCTTATATAAGTGTTATAATGAAGACAACACATGATGTAAGTGTCTATTTTAGCTATATTAACCTACTATCAAAATGACTTTAAAAGTCTTATATAAGTCTTATAATGAAAGCAACACATGATGTAAGTGTCTATATTAGCTGTATTAGCCTACTATCAAAATTACTTTAAAAGTCTTATATAAGTGTTATAATGAAGATAACACATTATGTAAGTGTCTATATTAGCCTACTATCAAAATGACTTTAAAAGTCTTATATAAGTCTTATAATGAAGGCAACAGATGATGTAAGTGTCTATATTAGCCTACTATCAAAATGACATTAAAAGTCTCATATAAGTGTTATAATGAAGACAACACATGATGTAAGTGTCTATTTTAGCTATATTAGCCTACTATCAAAATTACTTTAAAAGTCTTATATAAGTCTTATAATGAAAGGAACACATGATGTAAGAGGCTATATTAGCCTACTATCAAAATGACTTTAAAAGTCTTATATAAGTGTTATAATGAAGACAACACATGATGTGTCTATTTTAGCTATATTAGCCTACTATCACAATGACTTTAAAAGTCTTATATAAGTGTTATAATGAAGGCAACACATGATGTAAGTGTCTATATTAGCTATATTAGCCTACTATCAAAATGACTTTAAAAGTCTAACATAAGTCTTATATGAAAGCAACACATGATGTAAGAGGTTATATTAGCCTACTATCAAAATGACTTTAAAAGTCTTATATTAGTGTTATAATGAAGATAAAACATTATGTAAGTGTCTATATTAGCCTACTATCAACATTACTTTAAGTCTTAAATAAGTGTTATAATGAAGACAACACATGATGTGTCTATTTTAGCTATATTAGCCTACTATCAAAATAACTTTAAAAGTCTTATAATGAAAGCAACACATGATGTAAGAGGCTATATTAGCCTACTATCAAAATGACTTTAAAAGTCTTATATAAGTGTTATTATGAAGATAACACATTATGTAAGTGTCTATATTAGCCTACTATCAACATTACTTTATGTCTTAAATAAGTGTTATAATGAAGGCAACACATGATGTAAGTGTCTATATTAACTATGTTAGCCTACCATCAAAATTACTTTAAAAGTCTTATATAAGTGTTATAAGTGTTAGGCCTACTGAAACCCACTACTACCGACCACGCAGTCTGATAGTTTATATATCAATGATGAAATCTTAACATTGCAACACATGCCAATACGGCCGGGTTAGCTTACTAAAGTGCAATTTTAAATTTTGCGCGAAAAATCCTGCTGAAAACGTCTCGGTATGATGACGCTTACGCGTGACGTCACGGATTGTGGAAGACATTTTGGGACAGCATGGTGGCCAGCTATTAAGTCGTCTGTTTTCATCGCAAAATTCCACAGTATTCTGGACATCTGTGTTGGTGAATCTTTTGCAATTTGTTCAATGAACAATGGAGACAGCAAAGAAGAAAGCTGTAGGTGGGAAGCGGTGTATTGCGGGCGGCTGCAGCAACACAAACACAGCCGGTGTTTCATTGTTTACATTCCCGGAAGATGACAGTCAAGCTTTACCATTGGCCTGTGGAGAACTGGGACAACAGAGACTCTTACCAGGAGAACTTTGAGTTGGATGCGCTGACGCGGTACCGTGAGTACGCATGCAGCTGCGGCTTCCAAACATTTGATCGCGTGCCGCTATGTGCATGTCACGTACGTAACTTTGGGGACTTTGGGGAAATATATGTGCTGTATGAACTTTGGGGAGGTGAACGGTACTTTGGGCTGTGGGATTGAGTGTGTTGTGCAGGTGTTTGAGTTGTATTGGCGGGTTATATGGACGGGAGGGGGGAGGTGTTTGTTATGCGGGATTAATTTGTGGCATATTAAATATAAGCCTGGTTGTGTTGTGGCTAATAGAGTATATATGTCTTGTGTTTATTTACTGTTTTAGTCATTCCCAGCTGAATATCAGGTCCCACCCGCCTCTCACAGCATCTTCCCTATCTGAATCGCTCCCACTGCCCTCTAGTCCTTCACTCTCACTTTCCTCATCCACGAATCTTTCATCCTCGCTCAAATTAATGGGGAAATCATCGCTTTCTCGGTCCGAATCGCTCTCGCTGCTGGTGGCCATGATTGTAAACAATGTGCAGATGTGAGGAGCTCCACAACCTGTGACGTCACGCTACTCGTCTGCTACTTCCGGTACAGGCAAGGCTTTTTTTATCAGCGACTAAAAGTTGCGAACTTTATCGTCGATGTTCTCTACTAAATCCTTTCAGCAAAAATATGGCAATATCGCGAAATGATCAAGTATGACACATAGAATGGACCTGCTATCCCCGTTTAAATGAGAAAATCACATTTCAGTAGGCCTTTAAATCACCAAAAATTATTCCCGGGCGCGGCCACCACTGCTGCTCACTGCTCCCCTCACCTCCCAGGGGGTGATCAAGGGTTGATGGGTCAAATGCAGAGAATAATTTCACCTAGAGTGTGTGTGTGTGACTATCATTGGTACTTTAACTTTAACTTTTCCATGTGCTAATTACTTGAGAAATCAGACTAATTTAGTGCATGGAAACAAACTGGGTGTTATTGTGTCCTTAATACTGAGGTGTTGCACCAAACCGTAGGATGTTGCAGCCTTATTTCAACCATTTGCTGACAAATATAAATTCTATGAGTTTAATTCAAAAAGCTCTAACACTGAGGTGGTCTCGAATGACATTTTTATTTAACCACCCAGCTGCAGCCAATCACCTCTGGCGTGTCTCCTGCCTTAGGAGCCAAGGAGACAAATACCTCCCCTAAATCACACCCCCGCTAGAAAAACAGCAGACACAGTGGGGAGGACTTGCAATACGCAAAGAAATGTCTTTCTTCTCCGTTTCTTGTCGGAGGGCTGAGTCACATGGACTCTGCAACTGCAGGTCTGTGAAGGCACCATTAGGCCACATATCTCATTCCTCTAATGACTCACTGGTCTTCTCCAAGGTATTGTTTCGCCTTTACTCGTGGCATTTGAAATAAAAGGTCTTAAAAGGTCTCTTTTGTTGCATTTTTTTTCAGCAAGGCTAAAGACAAATACTCTTGACTTTCATGTCAAAGTCAGACTGGGGGATTATGAATCTAAATGACGATTATTTGCACCATTTACCTCGATTTTGGTTAATGCACCCTCAAGTTACAAACCCCAAAACCAGTGAAGTTGGCACGTTGTGTAAATGGTAAATAAAAACAGAATACAATGATTTGCAAATCCTTTTCAACTTATATTCAATTGAATAGACTGCAAAGACAAGATATTTAACGTTCGAACTGGAAAACGTTATTTTTTGCAAATATTAGCTCATTTGGAATGCTCATCAAACACTTATTTGGAACATCCCACAGGTGAACAGGCAAATTGGGAACAGGTGGGTGCCATGATTGGGTATAAAAGCAGCTTCCATGAAATGCTCAGTCATTCACAAACAAAAACGGGGCGAGGGTCACCACTTTGTCAACAAATGCGTGAGAAAATTGTTGAACAGTTTAAGAAAAACCTTTCTCAAGCAGTTATTGCAAGGAATTTAGGGATTTCACCATCTACGGTCCGTAATATCATCAAAGGGTTCAGAGAATCTGGAGAAATCACTGCACGTAAGCAGCTAAGCCCGTGACCTTCCATCCCTCAGGCTGTACTGCATCAACAAGCGACATCAGTGTGTAAAGGATATCACCACATGGGCTCAGGAACACTTCAGAAACCCACTGTCAGTAACTACAGTTGGTCGCTACATCTGTAAGTGCAAGTTAAAACTCTCCTATGCAAGGCGAAAACCGTTTATCAACAACACCCAGAAACGCCGTCGGCTTCGCTGGGCCTGAGCTCATCTAAGATGGACTGATACAAAGTGGAAAAGTGTTCTGTGGTCTGACGAGTCCACATTTCAAATTGTTTTTGGAAACTGTGGACGTCGTGTCCTCCGGACCAAAGAGGAAAAGAACCATCCGGATTGTTATAGGCGCAAAGTTGAAAAGCCAGCATCTGTGATGGTATGGGGGTGTATTAGTGCCCAAGACATGGGTAACTTACACAATGTGAAGGCACCATTAATGCTGAAAGGTACATACAGGTTTTGGAGCAACATATGTTGCCATCCAAGCAACGTTACCATGGACGCCCCTGCTTATTTCAGCAAGACAATGCCAAGCCACGTGTTACATCAACGCGGCTTCATAGTAAAAGAGTGCGGGTACTAGACTGGCCTGCCTGTAGTCCAGACCTGTCTCCCATTGAAAATGTGTGGCGCATTATGAAGCCTAAAATACCACAACGGAGACCCCCGGACTGTTGAACAACTTAAGCTGTACATCAAGCAAGAATGGGAAAGAATTCCACCTGAGAAGCTTCAAAAATGTGTCTCCTCAGTTCCCAAACGTTTACTGAGTGTTGTTAAAAAGAAAGGCCATGTAACACAGTGGTGAACATGTCCTTTCCCAACTACTTCGGCACGTGTTGCGGCCATGAAATTCTAAGTTAATTATTATTTGCAAAAAAAAAAAAAAAAGTTTATGGAGTTTGAACATCAAATATGTTGTCTTTGTAGTGCATTCAATTGAATATGGGTTGAAAATGATTTGCAAATCATTGTATTCCATTTATATTTACATCTAACACAATTTCCCAACTCATATGGAAACGGGGTTTGTAAATAAATATTAAAAATAATAATAAAATATCAAATATACCGTTAAATAAAAACCCTGCCTTGTTTTTAATGAATATAAAGCATGAATATAAAACCCCAACTCCAAGGTTTCTGATTGTAACCCATTGGGTTTAGTTTTTCCTTGCCCTGATGTGGGATCTTAGCAGAGGATGTCGTGGCTTGTGCAGCCCTTTGAGACACTCGTGATTTAGGGCTTTATAAATAAACTTTGATTGATTGATTGAATATAGCGAAACTGAAAAAAAGCACGTAACCATGTATATTCCGTGTGTTGGTATCAACTTGGTATCAAAGTATCAATACTTTTGACAACCCTAATGGTGGTAGAAGTTTCTCTCTTTTGTGTTATGGGTAAACTTTTCATAAAAATAAGTACTTCTGCAGCAAGTCTCTCATAACGCGAGAAAATGTGGGACTTCTTTGCAACAAAAGAAAACGCGAGTTATCTCAGCTGCTGTGGTTGACTCACAGTATCAGTCACTCACCAGGAGATGAGCTCATCAAAGAATCCTTGCATGATGGGGCATGATAACCCGAGGGCCCGCATACTGATACAGGGGCTAAGTTGCTTTCAGGTTGAGCAAGAGCAAAAGTCGAATTGCAACAGCATACTTGGTCAAGGCCCATATAGTCGAAATCTATGTAGCATTTTATTGTGGCGAGCCTCCAAATACCGTATTTTTCGGACCATAAGGCGCAATTAAAATCCTTTCATTTTCAAAAAAATCAACAGTGCGCCTTATAACCCGGTGCGCCTAATGTATGGAATAATTCTGGTTGTGCTTACTGACCTCGAAGCAATTTTTTTGGAACAAGGTGCAGTGATAAGTGTGACCAGGAGATGGCAGTCAAACATAAGAGATACGCGTAGACTGCAATATGTATTATCTGGCGTTTTGTTTCGAATATTATGCAAAAGCACCTTTTCTTACCTTCTGTTACCTGCTGATGTGTATTTGAGATCTGCATAAATCCTGAAAATTTGCGCACGTCTGCTACTGTAGTCTATGTTGATGCCGTAGTCGATAAGCTTCTTCTTTTTCACTATCTTCTTGTTATGGGACATTCACCCTCCGCTGTTGCCATTTCTAATATAAAGTAGTGTAAAGTTCTTACTTATATCTGTCAGTAAACTCGCCATGAAAGCGCTAAAACATACCGGTGCAGTGAGTTAAAGTTAAAGTTAAAGTTAAAGTACCAATGATTGTCACACACACACTAGGTGTGGCGAAATTATTCTCTGCATTTGACCCATCACCCTTGATCACCCCCTGGGAGGTGAGGGGAGCAGTGGGCAGCAGCGGTGGCTGCGCCCGGGAATCATTTTGGTGACATTATTCACCCAAGGAACTTTAGTTATTAGAGAGTTCCGGTTTGGACTGTTTTTCACGGGACACATCTGTTGTTTCCAGATGAGGAGATGCTGCTCCATTATTTGGTACATGGTGTAATGATAAGTGTGACCAGTAGATGGCAGTCACACATAAGAGATACGTGTAGACTGCAATATGGCGCCAGTAAACAACACCAAAACTTTAAATGTTCCTTTAAAAATAAAGAACATTACACACGGCACTCAAAAATCTGTCAAAATGTTTTAGTACGACTGCGAAGCCGCACCACTTGATGGATTGTCGGCCCATTACGGCTACCGTAATCAGAGATACAAGTATTACTATGGTGTGTGTATAAGCGCCGCAAAATGGCACCGATTAGCAGACATTATCAGGCGTTTTGTTTCACAATATTATGCAAAAGCAACTTTTCTTACCTTCTGGTACCTGCTGATGTGTATTTGAGATCTGCATAAATCCTGAAAATTTGCGCACATCTGCTACTGTAGTCTATGCCGATGCCGTAGTAGTGTAAAGTTCTTATTTATATCTGTCAGTAAACTCGCCATGAAAGGGCTAAAACATACCGGTGTAGTGAGTTGACATTATTCACCCAAGGAACTTTAGTTATTAGAGAGTTCCGGTTTGGACTGTTTTTCACGGGACACATTTCCGGCGTTGTTGTTTCCAGATGAGGAGATGCTGCTCCATTATATGGTACCTGGTGTAATGATAACAATGAACAGCAAATCAATGAATGAAGTGACAAACTGGCATTCCAAGCAATACCCCGTTTGTTGACAAGAAGATATGACAGCCATCGGAGCACATTCAATCTCTTTATAAAGCAGAGGTAACACAATCCGGTGAAACACACTGCTAAAGCTAACAAACACAGCTCCGTTGAAACCCTCAATGACGTCACACGTCACCTAGCAACAGGCCCCGCCTTTTAAAAGCACAGACACACGTATACCGATCTATATGAAACGTCTTTCAACTTCAAATGCCAGGTATTTGATGTTTTGTTTTATTTAAAGTAACATATTAATTACTTTCCCTAGTAATGAATTACATTTAGGGTTGTCCCGATACCAAAATTTTAGTACCGGTACCGTCACCAAAATGTATTTCGATACTTTTCGCTACTTTTCTAAATAAAGGGGACCACAAAAAAATTGCATTATTGGCTTTATTTTAACAAAAAATCTTAGGGTACATTAAACATATGTTTCTTATTGCTATTGAAGAACAATTTTGTCCTTAAATAAATTAGTGAACTTACTAGACAATTTGTCTTTTATTAGTAAATAAACAAACAAAGGCTCCTAATTAGTCTGCTGACATATGCAGTAACATATTGTGTCATTTATCATTCAAAATTATAAAGGACAAGCTGTATAAATGGATTATCAATCTACTTGTTCATTTACCGTTAATATCTGCTTATTTCCCGTTTCAAAATGTTCTATCTACACTTCTGTTCAAATGTAATAACCACTTATTCTTCTGTTTGGATACTTTACATTAGTTTTGGATTATACCACAAATTTAGGTATCGATCCGATACCAAGTAGTTACAGGATCATACATTGGTCATATTCAAAGTCCTCGATGTAATCATAGTATCGACTATATACGCTATTGTACTTGGTATCATTACAGTGGATGTCAGGTGTAGATCCACCCATGGCGTTTGGCATTCAGGGGTGCGAACTTACTGTTAGCGGTGAGCTATTGTATCCTCCTACGGTGTGTAGTGAAGCATGTTTAGCTATTCCTCATCCTGCAGGGATGATACTTGTAAGAAACGTACTTTATTTGTCGCCATGGAGGCGACGATTAGTGATTTAGAAGTAGCTAAAACACTGCAGACTGCAGATGGATGTTAGCCGCTAGCTAGCTAGCCATGTCTTAAAGCACCTTTTCCTGAGGGCGATTCAGTGTTATAACTTCACCTTTATCTTTAGTTTTTAGGCAAAAATGCGTCCGTTCTCCCTTTTCTGTCTACACACTGTGTCTGCTTGTAAGTACTCCGTGACTGTGCGCTGCTGAACATGCTCCTGCTTTTCACATAGAGTATAGTACTGTTTTTGATTCATTAGTACCGCGATACTGTACCGGTACACCGTACAACCCTAATTACATTTTATAAAGAGTAATTACGTTCATAATTAAGTAAAGTAGTGAGTAACTATAATTAATTACTTTTTAAAAGTAATTTTCAGAAGACTGTATAACGAATGCCACAAAGTTCCATTTTAGGTCCCCTGCTCTTCACCCTAAATATGGATGACCTTCCATTAGTTTGTGACGCTAATGTCACCATTCAGATGTTTGCAGCTGACCCAGTCATCCATAAACGTGAAGAAGATGACAAATAAGTGTCTGACAAGCCAACATAATGGAGAAAGTTGCAAAATCCTACCTCAACCTGAACACCAAGAAAACTGCAACCATGAACATTTTTTCCATCAGACGAAAACCGATTCTAATGGTGTCAGTCAATGAAACATACATTGATATTGTCACAGAGGTTAGGTAACTTTGTGCTACATTAGAACCCCGGCTGAGCTTTGAAAAACATATTACACATGAGCCGCACCCTGAAATTGCAAATTTTATCAGAAGCCTCACTCCCCAGGCATTCAAACCTTTTTTAAATGGCAAGATTTTATCACATTTTTATGACTGAATCTTGTGTTGATCACAAGCAAAAAACACAACTTTCAAATCACTCGAATCCCGGACAAGAAGACCGATTATGTATTCTATACTGTATAATATATAGGATAAAGCAGACTTTCAACAGATGGCAGTGTTGCATCCCTGATCGTAGAACTGTTTTTGGACAATCAGTCGAAGCAATAACTGAATTAAACAAGCTCCCTTACCACTGAACTCAAAACACTACAGAGGTTTAGAGACTTTTTTGGGGGGAAAAAACTAGATGATTAATTTCAGTAACCCAAACCGCCAGGCACAAGACATTGATACAACGTTAATTATACGTATATGTCCTTTAAAATTGACATTGAAACAATGTTGCAAAATAGTTGCATTTATAAATTGATGTCCAACGTTGTTTCAACGTTTTGTTTGTGTTGGAGAATATTGGTTGGGAAATGACCAACATTTCAATGGTCAAATCACGTCACAACCCAACATTGAATAGTTGTCGTCAAAATGCACGTTGTTTCAACGTTGTATTTATTTTGTAGAATTTTGGTAGGGAAATGACCAAATTTCAATGGTCAAATCAACGTCAGAACCCAACATTGATTAAAAACCTCATCAAAAAGCATGTTGTTTCAACGTTGTTTTTGTGTTGGAGAATTTTGGTTGGGAAATTACCAAAATTTCAATGGTCAAATTGACGTCAACCTGACATTTATTAAACGTCGTTAAAAAGCATGTTTTTTCAACGTTGTATTTGTGTTGTAGAATTTTGGTTGGGAAATGACCAAAATTCAATGGTCAAATCAACGTCAGAACCCAACGTTGAATAGTCGTCGTCAAACAGCATGTTGTTTCAACGTTGAATTTGTGTTGGAGACTTTTTGTTGGGAATTGACCAAAATACAATGTCAAATCAACATCAGAACCCAACATTGATTAAACGTCGTCAAAAAGGCATGTTGTTTCAACGTTGTATTTGTGTTGTAGAATATTGGTTGGGAAATGACCAAAACTTCAATGGTCAAATTGACGTCAGAACCCGACATTGATTAAACGTCGTCAAACAGCATGTTGTTTCAACGTTGTATTTGTGTTGGAGAATTTTCGTTGGGGAATGACCAAAATTTCAAAGGTCAAATTGATGTCAACCTGACATTGATTAAACGTCATCAAAAAGTATGTTGTTTCAACGTTGTATTTGTGTTGTAGAATTTTGGTTGGGAAATGACCAAAATTCAATGGTCAAATCAACGTCAGAACCTAACGTTGAATAGTCGTCGTCAAACAGCACGTTGTTTTAACGTTGTATTTGTGTTGTAGAATTTTGGTTGGAAAATGACCAAAATTCAGTGGTCAAATTGACGTCAACCTGACATTGATTAAACGTCATCAAAAAGCATGTTGTTTCAATGTTGTATTTGTGTTGTAGAATATTGGTTGGGAAATGACCAAATTTCAATGGTCAAATCAACGTCAGAACCCAACATTGATTAAACGTCGTCAAAAAGCATGTTGTTTCAACGTTGAATTTGTGTTGAAGAATTTTTGTTGGGAAATGACCAAAATTCAATGGTCAAATTGACGTCAACCTGACATTGATTAAACGTCGTCAAAAAGCATGTTGTTTCAACGTCGTATTTGTGTTGTAGAATATTGGTTGGGAAGTGACCAAATTTCAATGGTCAAATCAACGTCAGAACCCAACATTGATTAAACGTAGTCAAAATCATGTTTCAATGTTGTATTTGTGTTGTAGAATATTAGTTGGGAAATGACCAAAATTCAATGGTCAAATCAATGTCAGAACCCAACATTGAATAGTCGTCGTCAAACAGCACGTTGTTTCAACGTTGTTTTTGTGTTGTAGAATTTTGGTGGCGAAATGACCAAAATTCAATGGTCAAATTGACGTCAAACTGACATTGATTAAACGTCGTCAAAAAGTATGTTGTTTCAACGTTGTATTTGTGTTGGAGACTTTTTGTTGGGAATTGACCAAAATACAATGTCAAATCAACATCAGAACCCAACATTGATTAAACGTCGTCAAAAAGGCATGTTGTTTCAACGTTGTATTTGTGTTGTAGAATATTGGTTGGGAAATGACCAAAACTTCAATGGTCAAATTGACGTCAGAACCCGACATTGATTAAACGTCGTCAAACAGCATGTTGTTTCAACGTTGTATTTGTGTTGAAGAATTTTCGTTGGGGAATGACCAAAATTTCAAAGGTCAAATTGATGTCAACCTGACATTGATTAAACGTCATCAAAAAGTATGTTGTTTCAACGTTGTATTTGTGTTGTAGAATATTGGTTGGGAAATGACCAAAATTCAATGGTCAAATCAACGTCAGAACCTAACATTGATTAAAAACGTCGTCAAAAAGCATGTTTTTTCAACGTTGTATTTGTGTTGTAGAATTTTGGTTGGGAAATGACCAAAATTCAATGGTCAAATCAATGTCAGAACCCAACATTGAATAGTCGTCGTCAAACAGCACGTTGTTTCAACGTTGTTTTTGTGTTGTAGAATTTTGGTGGGGAAATGACCAAAATTCAATGGTCAAATTGACGTCAAACTGACATTGATTAAACGTCGTCAAAAAGTATGTTGTTTCAACGTTGTATTTGTGTTGGAGACTTTTTGTTGGGAATTGACCAAAATACAATGTCAAATCAACATCAGAACCCAACATTGATTAAACGTCGTCAAAAAGGCATGTTGTTTCAACGTTGTATTTGTCTTGTAGAATATTGGTTGGGAAATGACCAAAACTTCAATGGTCAAATTGACGTCAGAACCCGACATTGATTAAACGTCGTCAAACAGCATGTTGTTTCAACGTTGTATTTGTGTTGAAGAATTTTCGTTGGGGAATGACCAAAATTTCAAAGGTCAAATTGATGTCAACCTGACATTGATTAAACGTCATCAAAAAGTATGTTGTTTCAACGTTGTATTTGTGTTGTAGAATATTGGTTGGGAAATGACCAAAATTCAATGGTCAAATCAACGTCAGAACCTAACATTGATTAAAAACGTCGTCAAAAAGCATGTTTTTTCAACGTTGTATTTGTGTTGTAGAATTTTGGTTGGGAAATGACCAAAATTCAATGGTCAAATCAACGTCAGAACCTAACGTTGAATAGTCGTCGTCAAACAGCACGTTGTTTCAACGTTGTATTTGTGTTGTAGAATTTTGGTTGGAAAATGACCAAAATTCAATGGTCAAATTGACGTCAACCTGACATTGATTAAACGTCATCAAAAAGCATGTTGTTTCAATGTTGTATTTGTGTTGTAGAATATTGGTTGGGAAATGACCAAATTTCAATGGTCAAGTCAACGTCAGAACCCAACATTGATTAAACGTCGTCAAAAAGCATGTTGTTTCAACGTTGAATTTGTGTTGGAGAATTTTTGTTGGGAAATGACCAAAATTCAATGGTCAAATTGACGTCAACCTGACATTGATTAAACGTCGTCAAAAAGCATGTTGTTTCAACGTCGTATTTGTGTTGTAGAATATTGGTTGGGAAGTGACCAAATTTCAATGGTCAAATCAACGTCAGAACCCAACATTTATTAAACGTAGTCAAAATCATGTTTCAATGTTGTATTTGTGTTGTAGAATATTGATAGGGAAACGACCAAAATTCTATGGTCAAATCAACGTCACAACCCAACATTGATTAGACGTCGTCAAAAAGCAGGTTGTTTCAACGATGTATTTGTGTTGGATAATTTTGGTTGAAAAATGACCAAAATTCAATGGTCAAATCAACGTCAGAACCCGACATTGATTAAACGTCGTCAAACAGCATGTTGTGTCAACGCTGTTTTTGTGTTGTAGAATTTTGGTTGGGAAATGACCAACATTTCAATGGTCAAATCAACGTCAGAACTCAACATTGATTAATCATCATCAAAAAACATGTTTCAACGTTGTATTTGTGTTGTACAATATTGATTGGAAAATACCAAATTTCAATAGTCAAATCAACATCACAACCTGACATTCAATAAACGTCGTTAAAAAGCATGTTTTTTCAACGTTGTATTTGTGTTGTAGAATATTAGTTGGGAAATGACCAAAATTCAATGGTCAAATCAACGTCAGAACCCAACATTGAATAGTCGTCGTCAAACAGCACGTTGTTTCAACGTTGTTTTTGTGTTGTAGAATTTTGGTGGGGAAATGACCAAAATTCAATGGTCAAATTGACGTCAAATTGACATTGATTAAACGTCGTCAAAAAGTATGTTGTTTCAACGTTGTATTTGTGTTGGAGACTTTTTGTTGGGAATTGACCAAAATACAATGTCAAATCAACATCAGAACCCAACATTGATTAAACGTCGTCAAAAAGGCATGTTGTTTCAACGTTGTATTTGTGTTGTAGAATATTGGTTGGGAAATGACCAAAACTTCAATGGTCAAATTGACGTCAGAACCCGACATTGATTAAACGTCGTCAAACAGCATGTTGTTTCAACGTTGTATTTGTGTTGGAGAATTTTCGTTGGGGAATGACCAAAATTTCAAAGGTCAAATTGATGTCAACCTGACATTGATTAAACGTCATCAAAAAGTATGTTGTTTCAACGTTGTATTTGTGTTGTAGAATATTGGTTGGGAAATGACCAAAATTCAATGGTCAAATCAACGTCAGAACCCAACATTGATTAAACGTAGTCAAAATCATGTTTCAATGTTGTATTTGTGTTGTAGAATATTGATAGGGAAACGACCAAAATTCTATGGTCAAATCAACGTCACAACCCAACATTGATTAGACGTCGTCAAAAAGCAGGTTGTTTCAACGATGTATTTGTGTTGGATAATTTTGGTTGAAAAATGACCAAAATTCAATGGTCAAATCAACGTCAGAACCCGACATTGATTAAACGTCGTCAAACAGCATGTTGTGTCAACGTTGTTTTTGTGTTGTAGAATTTTGGTTGGGAAATAACCAACATTTCAATGGTCAAATCAACGTCAGAACTCAACATTGATTAATCATCATCAAAAAACGTGTTTCAACGTTGTATTTGTGTTGTACAATATTGATTGGAAAATACCAAATTTCAATAGTCAAATCAACATCACAACCTGACATTGAATAAACGTCGTTAAAAAGCATGTTTTTTCAACGTTGTATTTGTGTTGTAGAATATTAGTTGGGAAATGACCAAAATTCAATGGTCAAATCAACGTCAGAACCCAACATTGAATAGTCGTCGTCAAACAGCACGTTGTTTCAATGTTGTATTTGTGTTGTAGAATATTGATGGGGAAACGACCAAAATTCTATGGTCAAATCAACGTCACAACCCAACATTGATTAAACATCGTCAAAAAGCATGTTGTTTCAATGTTGTATTTGTGTTGTAGAATACTGGTTGAAAAATGACCAAAATTCAATGGTCAAATCAACGTCAGAACCCAACATTGAATAGTCGTCGTCAAACAGCACGTTGTTTCAACGTTGTATTTGTGTTGGAGAATTTTGGTTGGGAAATGACCAAAATTCAATGGTCAAATTGACCTTAACCTGACATTGATTAAACATAGTCAAAAAGCATGTTGTTTCAACGTTGTATTTGTGTTGTAGAATATTGGTTGGGAAATGACCAAAATTTCAATGGTCAAATCAACGTCAGAACCCAACATTGATTAAACGTCGTCAAAATCATGTTGTTTCAACGTTGTATTTGTGTTGTAGAATTTTGATTGGGAAACGACCAAATTTCAATGGTCAAATCAACGTCAACCTGACATTGAATAAACGTCGCCAAAAAGTATGTCGTTTCAACATTTTGTTCGTGTTGGAGAATTTTGGATGGGAAACGACCAAAATGAAATGGTCAAATCAACATCATAACCTATATATCACAACCGGTATAGCTCGGTTGGTAGAGTGGCCGTGCCAGCAACTTGAGGGTTCCAGGTTTGATCCCCGCTTCCGCCATCCTCGTCACTGTCGTTGTGTCCTTGGGCAAGACACTTTACCCACCTGCTCCCAGTGCCACCCACACTGGTTTAAATGTAACTTAGATATTGGGTTTCACTATGTAAAAGCGCTTTGAGTCACTAGAGAAAAGAGCTATATAAATATAATTCACTTCACTTCACAACCTGACATTGACTAAACGTCGTCAAAAAGCATGTTGTTTCAACTAGAGATGTCCGATAATATCGGACTGCCGATATTATCGGCCGATAAATGCTTTAAAATGTAATATCAGAAATTATCGGTATCGGTTTCAAAAAGTAAAATGTATGACTTTTTAAAACGCCGCTGTGTACACGGACGTAGGGAGAAGTACAGAGCGCCAATAAACCTTAAAGGCACTGCCTTTGCGTGCCGGCCCAGTCACATAATATCTACGGCTTTTCACACAAAAGTGAATGCGAGGCATACTTGGTCAACAGCCATACAGCTCACACTGAGGGTGGCCGTATAAACAACTTTAACACTGTTAAAAATATGCGCCACACTGTGAACCCACACCAAACAAGAATGACAAACACATTTCGGGAGAACATCCGCACCGTAACACAACAGAACAAATACCCAGAAACCCTTGCAGCACTAACTCTTCCGGGACGCTACAATCTACACCCAACCCCGCCACCTCAACCCCGCCCCCCTCAACCTCCTCATGCTCTCTCAGGGAGAGCATGTCCCAAATTCCAAGCTGCTGTTTTGAGGCATGTTAAAAAAAAAAAAATGCACTTTGTGACTTCAATAATAAATATGGCAGTGCCATGTTGGCATTTTTTTCCATAACTTGAGTTGATTTATTTTGGAAAACCTTGTTACATTGTTTCATGCATCCAGCGGGGCATCACAACAAAATTTAAGCATAATAATGTGTTCATTCCACGACTGTATATATCGGTATCGGTAATTAAGAGTTGGACAATATCGGATATCGGCAAAAAAGCCATTATTGGACATCTCTAGTTTCAACGTTGTATTTGTGTTGTGGAATATTGGTTTGGAAATGACCAAAATTTCAATGGTCAAATCAACGTCAGAACCCAACATTGATTAAACGTCAAAAAGCATGTTGTTTCAACGTTGTATTTAAGTTGCTTAACGTCAGGACCTAATTCAACAAGTTCTCAACATAGTTTTAATCCCTTATGCCTGCTGGGAGGTATCGATCGGTCACAACACCGATACCAGTTAGTGACAAGTAAATGACGCCTCAGTGAGTGTATGACACACTCACTACCTGCACTGACACTGTGTTAGTGTTCACATTGGTCATCTGCTATATACCGGATTAAAAAAGTCATTACGTTTGACCTGCTAATGACATTTTTGTCTTTTAACAAAAGAGTTGTGCAAAAGAAGATAAAAACGAGCAATTCGGGTCAACGAGCCCTATTTGTATTCACGAGGGGACGACAAGCCGGCGAGAACATCTGGTTTCCAGTACAAACCTGCCCTCTCGTAACCCACGAGCACATTTTAACGCGGGGAGGCAGACCTGTTGATTTCCCAGCATGCTTTGCTCGCATTCCTGACCTCCTTCTGTCACTCTTTCGCTCTACCTCGCCCACTACGTCTGCGGCCGCCCATCGCCTAAACCCGCCTGCCTCACATGACTGCTTCCTTTCAGAGGGACCGACAGGACGACCCGAAAGAGGACCGACCGGCCGCGGGGACGACAAACAGACAGCGTTAGATTTGGGACGCGAGTGTGACTCCACACGGCCATGAAAACTGCTGCCCTGCTGGGCTGGCAGTCTGCTGAGAGAGCCAGAAGGGAACAAAGCCACTCTTTTCTTCGACATACCTCAAACTTCAGAATCAAGTTTTTGACGTTGAAGTTTGAAAACATGGTGTATTTAAAATAGAAATATGTGCACACAATATCAATCAGGTTGTACGAACCCCGTTTCCATATGAGTTGGGAAATTGTGTTGGATGTAAATATAAACGGAATACAATGATTTGCAAATAATTTTCAACCCATATTCTGCAAATAATCATTAACTTTAGAATTTGATGCCAGCAACACGTGACAAAGAAGTTGGGAAAGGTGGCAATAAATACTGATAAAGTTGAGGAATGCTCATCAAACACTTATTTGGAACATCCCACAGGTGAACAGGCAAATTGGGAACAGGTGGGTGCCATGATTGGGTATAAAAGTAGATTCCATGAAATGCTCAGTCATTCACAAACAACGATGGGGCGAGGGTCACCACTTTGTCGACAAATGCGTGAGCAAATTGTTGAACAGTTTAAGAAAAACCTTTCTCAACCAGCTATTGCAAGGAATTTAGGGATTTCACCATCTACGGTCCGTAATATCATCAAACGGTTCAGAGAATCTGGAGAAATCACTGCACGTAAGCAGCTAAGCCTGTGACCTTCAATCCCTCAGGCTGTACTGCATCAACAAGCGACATCAGTGTGTAAAGGATATCACCGCATGGGCTCAGGAACACTTCAGAAAACCCACTGTCAGTAACTACAGTTGGTCGCTACATCTGTAAGTGCAAGTTAAAACTCTCTTATGCAAGGCGAAAACCGTTTATCAACAACACCCAGAAACGCCGTCGGCTTCACTGGGCCTGAGATCATCTAAGATGGACTGATACAAAGTGGAAAAGTGTTCTGTGGTCTGACGAGTCCACATTTCAAATTGTTTTTGGAAACTGTGGACGTCGTGTCCTCCAGACCAAAGAGGAAAAGAACCATCCGGATTGTTATAGGCGCAAAGTTGAAAAGCCAACATGTGTGATGGTATGGGGGTGTATTAGTGCCCAAGACATGGGTAACTTACACATCTGTGAAGGCGCCATTAATGCTGAAAGGTACATACAGGTTTTGGAGCAACATATGTTGCCATCCAAGCAACGTTACCACGGACGCCCCTGCTTATTTCAGCAAGACAATGCCAAGCCACGTGTTACAACGTGGCTTCATAGTAAAAGAGTGCGGGTACTAAACTGGCCTGCCTGTAGTCCAGTCCTGTCCCCCATTGAAAATGTGTGGCACATTATGAAGCCTAAAATACCACAACGGAGACCCCCGGACTGTTGAACAACTTAAGCTGTACATCAAGCAAGAATGGGAAATAATTCCACCTGAAAAGCTTAAAAAATGTGTCTCCTCAGTTCCCAAACGTTTACTGAGTGTTGTTAAAGGGAAAGGCCATGTAACACAGTGGTGAACATGCCCTTTCCCAACTACTTTGGCACGTGTTGCAGCCATGAAATTCTAAGTTAATTATTATTTGCAAAAAAAATAAAGTTTATGAGTTTGAACATCAAATATGTTGTCTTTGTAGTGCATTCAACTGAATATGGGTTGAAAAGGATTTGCAAATCATTGTATTCCGTTTATATTTACATCTAACACAATTTCCCAACTCATATGGAAACAGGGTTTGTATAACCCATAAAGTAGGCAGGCACGGAGCTATTTCTCAGCGTGTGTTTATTCCAGCCGGCACGTTAATACACTGACACACAACATCCGGATTCCCATCATGCATTGCTTCAAAACTACGGCAAGTAGTAATGTCCAAAAACATAACAGAGACGAAACAAGAAGAAGAAGTACGCTTGCAAGTTCCAAAATGATTGGAAAAATTAATAAGAAATAGTTGAAAATATATACACCCCCCCATCTCCCGAATTCTGAGGTCTCAAGGTTGGCAAGTATGGTCATCAGACATGCAAATATAAATTAAATCCACAGAGGACATAAGTAAAGGAAATTAACTTAACTTAAATATAGCTACAAACGAGGCATAATGATGCAATATGTATGCCTAAATAGCATGTTAGCATCGATTAGCTTGCAGTCATGCATTGACCAAATTTGTCTGATTAACACTCAAACAAGTCAATAACATCCACAAAGCGCACCTGTGTGCATTCACGCACAGCATAAAAGGTTTGGTGGACAAAATGAGACGAAGGAAGGATGAAAACACGTCTTCCTGTGGCAGCGTCGGAGAAAGTTGTACATGTGAACAAACTACGGTGAGTTCAAGGACCGCTAAAATGAGTAGGACAAAACAGCGCTTGCCAAATTTTCTCCTCAGTGAAGCATGTTTAATATAAACAGTGGGATTTCTAACAATTAGGAAGGTTTGTCCTCCCACAGAAACCGTATTACAACAAAAAATATATTTCTTTACCTCATCTTTTTCCATTTTCAACTCGAGAGCCGCGAGTGCCCGACCCCCGGGTTTGGGATATGAGCAAGGAGACAGAGCAAAAGTATTTATGGAAAATTGGAGATAAATAGAATAAAGACTGGGAGAAGAGATGCTCACCATGCAAATTCAGTTTAGCATGCACACACTGATGAGGCTTGGGGACTTCCATGCCGCTAAAAGACATTGAACATTTTCATGTTGGCTTGGTTTTATACACAATACCTAATAAAATAATAGCATCACATTATACGCCCTGGACTGAAGACAACCTAATAGGAAGCACCCCCATCTTTTTTTGCTTAGCCGTCTGTCATGATTCCACGCCCCTTGCGGTTGATGACACACCCCCTAGGCTAAATTGAAACTGTCAAAAATAAAAATTTAATCTGGAAAAAAAAAGCTGACGAAAAAAGTGAAAATGAATAATTTATTCAAAACAAAACAGAACAAATAAAAAATTGTGTGCACTTACCTTATTTTCCGGACTATAAGGCGCACTTAAAATCCTTTTTTTCCCCCTCAAAACTCGACAGTGCGCCTTATAACCCGGTGCGCCTAAAGTTTCGTTGAGCTTACCGACCTCGAAGCTATTTTATTTGGTACATGGCGTAATGATAAGTGTGACCGGTAGATGGCAGTCAAACATAAGAGATAGGTGTAGGCTGCACTATGACGGCAATATGACTCAAGTAAACAACACCAACATTTTATATGTTCCATTGAAAATATAGAACATTACACACGGCGCTCAAAAATCTATCGAAATGTTTTTAGTACGACTTTGGTAAGCTATGAAGCCGCACCGCTTGATGTGCTTCAAAATAAGATGTATTATTATGGTGTGTGTATAAGGTAAGACATATTATCTGCCGTTTTGTTTCACAATATTACCGTATTTTTCGGAGGATAAGACTTATACTCCGAAAAGGAGTATAAGTCAACTTTCCTTACTTTCTGATACCTGCTGATCTGTATTTGGGATCTGCATAAGTCCTTAAAATTTGCACGCGTCCGCCTTTGTAATCCGTAGTCGATAAGCTTCTTCTTTTCCTCTATCTTCTTGTTATGGGACATTCATCCTCCGCTGTTGCCATTTCTAATATAAAGTAGTGTAAAGTTCTTACTTATATCTGTCAGTAAACTCGCCATGAAAGCGCTAAAACATACCGGTGTAGTGAGTTTACATTATTCACCCAAGGAACTTTAGTTACCGTATTATTCGGAGTATAAGTCACTCCGGAGTATAAGTCGCACCGGCCGAACATGCATAATAAAGAAGGAAAAAAACATATATAAGTCGCACTGGAGTATAAGTCACATTTTTTGGGGAAATTTATTTGATAAAAGCCAACACCAAGAATAGACATTTGAAAGGCAATTTAAAATAAATAAAGAATAGTGAACAACAGGCTGAATAAGTGTACGTTATATGAGGCATAAATAACCAACTGAGAAGGTGCCTGGTATGTTAACATAACATATTATGGTAAGAGTCATTCAAATAACTATAACATATAGAACATGCTATATGTTTACCAAACAATCTGTCACTCCTAATCGCTAAATCCCATGAAATCTTATACGTCTAGTCTCTTACGTGAATGAGCTGAATAATATTTGATATTTTACGGTGATGTGTTAATAATTTCACACATAAGTCGCTCCTGAGTATAAGTCGCACCCCCGGCCAAACTATGAAAAAAACTGCGACTTATAGTCCGAAAAATACGGTATGCAGAAGCAACTTTCCTTACCTTCTGATATGTATTTGGGATCTGCATAAGTCCTGAAAAATTGCGCGGGTCCGCCTTTGTAGTGCGTGCCGACGCCGTAGTCGATAAGCTTCTTCTTTTTCTCTATCTTCTTGTTATGGGACATTCATCCTCCACTGTTGCCATTTCTAATATAAAGTAGTGTAAAGTTCTTACTTATATCTGTCAGTAAACTCGCCATGAAAGCGCTAAAACATACCGGTGTTGTGAGTTAACATTATTCACCCGAGGAACTTTAGTTATTAAAGAGATCCGGTCGGACGGTTTTTCACGGGACACATTTCCGGCGTTGTTGTTTCCGAATGAGGAGATGCTGCTCCGTTATTGATTGAAGTAATTAAAACAGTTAGCTCCATGTTTTGACACTTCTTCCACTCCCGTCCGCACCGCTTGATGGATTGTACTGTGCTTCAACATAGGAGTATTATTATGGTGTGTGTATAAGGTAAGACATATTATCTGGCGTTTTGCTTCTCAATATTATGCAAAGGCAACTTTTCTTACTTTCTGGTACCTGCTGATCTGTATTTGGGATCTGCATAAATCCTGAAAGATTGTGCGCATCCGCCTTTGTAGTGCATGCCAACAACATAGTCGATAAGCTTGTTCTTTTTCTCTATCTTCTTAATATGAGACATTCATCCTCCGCTGTTGCCATTTCTGATATAAAGTAGTGTAAAGTTCTTACTTATATCTGTCAATAAACTCACCATGAAAGCACTAAAACATACCGGTATAGTGAGTTAACATTATTCACCCAAGGAACTTTAGTTATTAGAGGGTTCCGGTCGGACGGTTATTCACGGGACACGTTGTTTCCGGATGAGGAGATGCTGCTCCGTTATTGATTGAAGTAAAGTCTGAATGTCATTAAAACAGTTAGCGCCATCTTTTGACACTTCTTCCACTCCCGTCCTTGCACGCTACACCGCTTCAACAAAGATGACGGGGAGAAGACACTGTCGAAGGTGAGCCACGTAAATAAGACTGCCCAGAAACATCATCGATGCAACATTTTGACCAAATAACCACCATTACATGTTATGTAGACCAGTGTTTTTCAACCACTAGTGTGCCGTGAGATACAGTCTGGTGTGCCGTGGGAGATTATCTAATTTCACCGATTTGGGGTAAAAAATATTTGCAAACCAGTAATTATAGTCTGTAAATGATGTGTTGTTGTTGAGTGTTGGTGCTGTCTAGAGCTTGGCAGAGTAACCGTGTAATACTCTTCCATATCAGTAGGTGGCTAATTGCTTTGTAGATGTCGGAAACAGCGGGAGGCAGTGTGCAGGTAAAAGGGTGTCTAATGCTTAAACCAAAAATAAACAAAAGGTGAGTGCCCCTAAGAAAAGGCATTGAAGCTTAGGGAAGGCTATGCAGAACGAAACTCAAACTGAACTGGCTACAAAGTAAACAAAAACAGAATGCTGGATGACAGCAAAGACTTACTGTGGAGCAAAGATGGCGTCCACAATGTACATCCGAACATGACATGACAATCGACAATGTCCCCCATGAAGAAAGATAAAAACAAAGTAGATGCGGGAAATATCGCTCAAAGGAAGACTTGAAACTGCTCCAGGAAAATACCAAAAAAAGAGAAAAAGCCACCAAAATAGGAGCGCAAGACAAGAACTAAAACACTACACACAGGAAAACTGCAAAAAAACTCCAAATAAGTCATGGCGTGATGTGACAGGTGGTGACAGTACACCTACTTTGAGACAAGAGCTATATTGATGCATGGTTGGTTATGCTTTAAAGTCATATCCAACATGCGTGCCTCCGGATTTTGTCAACACAAAAAATGTGCCTTCGCTCAAAAAAGGTTGAAAATCACTGATGTAGACCACAAGGAAGTCTTTTACATTTAAAAAAAAATTATAATATGACTCCTTTAATGCGCCTTATAATCCGGTGCGTCTTATATATGAAAAAAGATCAAAAATAGACCAAAATTCGACATCAAATCTTGAGTTTTAAGTTTGAAGGTTTTTTCAAGTGCAAAACTTGAGCTCCATAACCCCGCCTTCTTTCGTAATCAGTGCCCCGCTGAGGCACAAGCGCAGCCTGTAGCCTGCAGCGCTTTCTCAAATACACAATCAGCTGTCAGAGCCCTGCCTTGGCAACACAGGGAAGCATACATCGGACTGCACAAGACACTGATGAATTAGCCTCACAGAGGGGGGGGGGAAATGTCTTAAATTTGAATGACTTGGTTTATGAATGGGGTGGTTGTGCTGCAGGTATAACGTCTCTTTTGTGAGTGAGATTCGACAAAAAAAAAAAAAAAAAGCGACTGTTGCCGTTATAATTAGTATCTTGGCAGGACCTGTAGCAACAAGTGGTTTCTGAGGCCGGGTGATGACACAACAAATGCATTTCCTTTCCCTGAAGGGAAGACTCCAAACAACACCAAGAGTTACGAGGCCTTTTTCAGGAACGTTATGTTGCTTTGGCCAACTTTTTCAAAAAAATTTTTTAACATATTTACGTCAATAAATAGACGTAGTGAGGATGATTTTACTGTACGATTATCAGTGTTAGGCAACTTACTTCAAAAAAAGTAATAGATTACAGTTGCTCATTACTTTCCCAAAAAAGTAATTGAATTACTCACGGAATTATTCTTTAATATATGGAATTAATTACTAGAGAAAGTACAAACCCCGTTTCCATATGAGTTGGGAAATTGTGTTAGATGTAAATATAAACGGAATACAATGATTTGCAAATCCTTTTCAACCCATATTCAGTTGAATATGCTACAAAGACAACATATTTGATGTTCAAACTCATAAACTTTATTTTTTTTTTGCAAATAATAATTAACATAGAATTTTAATAACACTCAGTAAACGTTTGGGAACTGAGGAGACACATTTTTTAAGCTGTTCAGGTGGAATTCTTGCTTGATGTACAGCTTAAGTTGTTCAACAGTCCGGGGGTCTCCGTTGTGGTATTTTAGGCTTCATTTTCAATGGGAGACAGGTCTGGACTACAGGCAGGCCAGTCTAGTACGCGCACTCTTTTACTATGAAGCCACGTTGATGTAACACGTGGCTCGGCATTGTCTTGCTGAAATAAGCAGGGGCGTCCATGGTAACGTTGCTTGGATGGCAACATATGTTGCTCCAAAACCTGTATGTACCTTTCAGCATTAATGGTGCCTTCACAGATGTAAGTTACCCATGTCTTGGGCACTAATATACCCCCATACCATCACAGATGCTGGCTTTTCAACTTTGCGCCTATAACAATCCGGATGGTTCTTTTCCTCTTTGGTCCGGAGGACACGACGTCCACAGCTTCCAAAAACAATTTGAAATGTGGACTCGTCAGACCACAGAACACTTTTCCACTTTGTATCAGTCCATCTTAGATGAGCTCAGGCCCAGCGAAGCCGACAGCGTTTCTGGGTGTTGTTGATAAACGATTTTCGCCTTGCATAGGAGAGTTTTAACTTGCACTTACAGCTGTAGCGACCAACTGTAGTTACTGACAGTGAGTTTCTGAAGTATTCCTGAGCCCATGTGGTGATATCCTTTACACACTGATGTCGTTTGTTGATGCAGTACAGCCTGAGGGATCGAAGGTCATGGGCTAAGCTGCTTACGTGCAGTGATTTCTCCAGATTCTCTGAACCCTTTGATGATATTACGGACCGTAGATGGTGAAATCCCTAAATTCCTTGCAATAGCTGGTTGAGAAAGGTTTTTCTTAAACTGTTCAACAATTTGCTCACGCATTTGTTGACAAAGTGGTGACCCTCGCCACATCCTTGTTTGTGAATGACTGAGCATTTCATGGAATCTACTTTTATACCCAATCATGGCACCCACCTGTTCCCAATTTGCCTGCACACCTGTGGGATGTTCCAAATAAGTGTTTGATGAGCATTCCTCAACTTTATCAGTATTTATTGCCACCTTTCCCAACTTCTTTGTCACGTGTTGCTGGCATCAAATTCTAATGTTAATGATTATTTGCAAAAAAAAAAAAAAAAATGTTTATCAGTTTGAACATCAAATATGTTGTCTTTGTAGCATATTCAACTGAATATGGGTTGAAAAGGATTTGCAAATCATTGTATTCCGTTTATATTTACATCTAACACAATTTCCCAACTCATATGGAAACAGGGTTTGTATTTAGTGGTTAATTTTTTTGTTACTTTTATATATCTAGTGTATGTAGTTGAGATGTTTCATGAGAGAAGAGCGCGTGAGTGTGCCGGAGTTTGCTGATGGCAGTCATCAAAGAGTTACGAGGCCTTTTTCAGGAACGTTATGTTGCTTTGGCCAACCTTTTCACAGTGTAGGCATTTTTTAACGTATTTACGTCAATAAATAGACGTAGTGAGGATGAGTGACAAAAAAAAAGCTAGATTTTACTGTACGATTATCAGTGTTAGGCAACTTACTTTAAAAAAAAGTAATAGATTACAGTTGCTAAATACTTTCCCAAAAAAGTAATTGAATTACTCACATAATTATTCTTTAATATATGGAATTAATTACTAGAGAAAGTATTTAGTGGTTAATTTTTTTGTTACTTTTATATATCTGGTGTATGTCGTTGAGATATTTCATGAGAGAAGAGCGCGTGAGTGTGTCGGAGTTTGCTGATGGCAGTCATCAAAAGAGTTACGAAGCCTTTTACAGGAACGTTATGTTGCTTTGGTGAACTTTTTCACAGGTTAGGCATTTTTTGAACGTATTTACGTCAATAGACTTACTGTAGTGAAGATGAGTGACAAAAAAAACCTAGATTTTACTGTATGATTATCAGTGTTAGGCAACTTACTTTAAAAAAGTAATAGATTACAGTTGCTAATTATTTTCTCCAAAAAAGTAATTTAATTACTCACAGAATTATTCTTTAATAGATGGAATTAATTACTAGAGAAATTATTTAATGGTTACTTTTTTGTTACTTTTATATATCTGGTGTATGTTGTTGAGATATTTCATGAGAGAAGAGCGCGTGAGTGTGCCGGAGTTTGCTGATGGCAGTCATCAAAGAGTTACGAGGCCTTTTTCAGGAACGTTATGTTGCTTTGGCCAACTTTTTCACAGCGTAGGCATTTTTTGAACGTATTTACGTCAATAAATAGACTTAGTGAGGACAAGTGACAAAAAAAAAAAGAAGCTAGATTTTACTGTACGATTATCAGTGTTAGGCAACTTACTTTACAAAAGTAATAGATTACAGTTGCTAAATACTTCCCCAAAAAAAGTAATTGAATTACTCACGGAATTATTCTTTAATATATGGAGTTAATTACTAAAGAAAGTATTTAATGGTTAATTTTTTTTGTTACTTTTATGTATGTATGTAGTTGAGATGTTTCATGAGAGAAGAGCGCGCGAGTGTGCCGGAGTTTGCTGACGGCAGCACATGTGAAATGTTTTTACTGGGAGTTTATAAAGCGATTGAACGAGCGCCAATGGCTGTGTCTTGTAGGATATTTATTGCTGATGATTGTCACTTTATTGAGTATTCACTATTCCCCCGTAGTAGTAGAGTGCGCGCGTGTGCACGTGCAATGGCTGCCGCTTGCACAAGTAAAGAGCCGCTTCCTGATGGGAACTTGTTGGGATTCTAAAGCGGTCTTATCCACGTCAAAAGTAACATGCCAGGTTACAACAACCTTATCGATAACGTACATAATCAATACATAATTAATGAGATTACTTGCTACTAGCTATAGAATTAACGTAAAAATAAAGACAACTTCAGATTGTTTTCTTTGTCCTACATAGGCCAAAAATAGAACAAGCACATTCTGAAAATGTACAACAATCCTCTTAGCAAAACGCTTCAAGTTAGTTGAAATTTCTGAGGGAAAAATTGGTGCGGTTTCAAAAACAAGAACACAATGAACTTCCACTTTGTCTCAGTGTTTTTACACAGCCATTAAACTTTCAGCACTTCCTGTTCAGCATTCTCATGTTGCCAGTTCACCATTAAAAACAAGTTTGGAAAAACAACCGAGTGTTTCCTCAATTGGTGAAATCCACAACTGCCACAACACATTCATTTAATTGTCAATCGTCAAAATGACACCATGACAGCCAAATTAAAGGTAACATAACTACAAACTTAACCAATGTGAACAGGTTAGATTGAAGCATAAAATCAAATAGAACAAACAAATGTAGAAACACACATTTTTACAACAGAGTTCAGGGTGCGTATCATGCATTCAACCAATTGCGAGCGCTGCACGGAACTCCAACTACAAAGATG
The DNA here is from genome assembly GCF_033978685.3 of Nerophis lumbriciformis. Lineage (NCBI taxonomy): Eukaryota > Metazoa > Chordata > Actinopteri > Syngnathiformes > Syngnathidae > Nerophis > Nerophis lumbriciformis. The sequence goes on from NC_084554.2 coordinate 11,247,287, forward strand.
ATGGTTATGTTGACTTAAGTCTTTGCATCTTACCGTTTCATTATTTTATCCGTTGAATGGATACTTTACAATGAAAGAAGGTATTGCGAGTCGCTTCAGCATCAGTCTGCCGCCATCTGCTGCCAGCCACAACAGGAGCAGCGGCAGCCAATCCAGAGGGCGCTTAAAGTCAGCTGACACGTCATCTTTAAACAGTGTGATGTGGGTTACACTTGAATTGCTATCGCGACATCCAGTGGACACATTTAGAACCGCAGTTTCTTTCATTGAAAAAAAATGAAGCTCGTTTTTATATTGGCAAACTGATCTTGCTGGTTTGCGGGCCAGATCAAACCTGTGTGCGTTTGACACCCCCCGGTGTAGTGGATCCTTTGCCATTAACCCTTGTGTGGTGTTCGGGTCTGTGGGACCCGTTTTCATTTTTTATTAAAAGAAAAATGATACAATTAATTAATTTTTCAAACTGAGACTCACTGACTTTGGCTCATTTTCTGTGAAGAACATATATCAGAATACATATTTAATGACCACACACCATACACCCCCCCCTACACATTTCTATTACATATAAGATGTCCGGGGCTAATAGAAGTGTGGAAATGGATGTTCTGTGTACCACACACACACACACACACACACACACACACACACACACACACACACACACACACACACACACACACACACACACACACACACACACACACACACACACACACAGCAGGCCTAGACAGCAGGCCTAGACAGGAAGAGGCCAGAGTGTAAGTACACAGAACATCAGAGGGTCAAATGTGCGAGAAAATGAGAGCAGACAGTGTTGACACACAATGTTGCAATCTGTGGGACGCAGAAACTGGCAGAGAAATTTTCCGTGCAACATTCATATTGTTGTTACTCAGCCAGTGTTGGTGGGTCTGATGGACCCGTTGCATTTTGTGGCTTTTAATGCCTCACAATCAAACATGTTTATGTTAAAATACTGAACAGATGTTTATTGGGATAAGGTAAACATCTGTTCAGTATTTTAACATAAAAGTGTTTGATTGTGAGGCATTAAAAGCCACAAAATGCAACGGGTCCATCAGACCCACAAACGCTGGCTGAGTAACAAGAATATGAACATTACACAAGGGTTAAATGACCATGGCGTTTTTAATCGTGGTTAATAGTAAAAACGGTTATGAGGAATATGAAGAAAATGTGCAGAAGACAAGGTGAGGATTATATTTCCAAGATGACTTACTCTGTACAGAGCCTTGTTCCTGTCTGGGTGCTTTAGGCAGGCTGGTTCTGCTCTTAGAAGGGTTGGACTCCATGGCCGGTCCCGCTTCACCCGGGCCCCGTGCCTTGTCCTGGGGCCCGGCGGCTGATACCGATTTCTGTTTGGTCAACAAGCTGTCAGTGCCCGCCCTCATCAGCTTCTCGCCCACGCTGAGGAGCCGGGCCTGACCGGCCATAGCGGCCGTGCCGGGGCATTCCTTCCTGGGAGAGGGCAGCTTGGACGCGGCCCTGGCCGACGGAGGCCGGGCCAGCCTGGAGGCTTTAGACATGCTGCGTGGCGGTAGAGCTCAGTCGGTGTGACTCCGGCCGCGTCCTGTGGATTCCCTCAGCTCCCGGTGGCTCTCCAGCGTGTTGTGACTGGTGCAGGTAGGCTGGGAGGCCAAAGGAGGGAGGGAACTTTTGGGAAGCCTAGGACTAAAGGAGAGGGGGGTGGGTGTTATTAGCTCTTTTGAAGATGGTCTCCTCTCCTGACGTGGCCTCCTGGGATCTTCTTCCAAAACAAACTAAACCTGTGGAGTGGCAGGACAAACTCTGCCAAAACTAACAGAGTCATAAATCTTACGGTCACTGCTTGACGGAGCTTCTGATAAGGCTCATCATTCCTACCTCGAGTGTTTGGTTTCCATGTTAGCCCATTGTTCTTGGTCTTGAGTCTTATTTGTTGAGCATGCCAGGAGTCGGTCCGGAGAAGAAAAAAAGGGTCAATAAAAAATGCGAAGAGAGAAAGTCCTCCTTCAGGTGCAGCTGCTCAAACTGTTCCAGATGTGAGCGCCCTGCTTGGTGTCGTTACGTCAATCCCCAGAGTTCTTCCCGTGCCGCTTCCAATCCTCCTCCTCCTCCTCCCTCAATCATCCTCGTCTTTCTCTCCGTCTCTTGTCCCCAGAGTCCGGCCGAGCGTGCGCTCTCTTCGCATGTCAGACGACGATTCCGGCGAGCCGAGTCAGGAATCAAGCGCTTGCCTTCGCTCGCCGGCGGAATTTACGGGAGGATTAAAAAAAAAAAAGAAGCGCAAAACGAGCGTGTGGGTCGATGCGAGTTGCTGCGCCAAAAAACATCAGCTGTGACAGAAGTGGGGGGAACAGAAAAGGAGGAGTTGGCTGAAGGAGAGGCAGCGAGGAAGAGAAGATCACAGCTTTGAGACTTTCTTTGCCATGAGACAAATTGCTAGGAGCGAACACTTGGCCTACAAACAGAACTGCGGCGATGGTTGCCAAACAAGTGTGTCGCCGGCGGAGCAACTTTCCACCCGCAAAGAGGATTTTGCGGCCATCACCGGATTGGAATTGTGCATTTTTGCCGAAGCTTTGATCGGCGAACTCTGGAGACGGGTTCATGACAGAGGCTGTTTCATCCCCGTGCCAATGACACTTGTGTAATGCGCCGGGTCACCATTGCGTGCTCGCAGACTCAACGCCAGAAAAATGGATTACAGATTGCCAGAGGATCCAGCATGGCCGTGGAACATGTTACAAAAGAGCAACAGTCTGCAGTGGACTGACTGGCCGATTGATCCGATTTTTGTAAAAATGTACACGATTAGTCATGATTAACTCAGTTGTATACTCTAGCCTTTAAATAGACCCCCTTTTTAGACTAGTTGATCTGCCGTTTCTTTTCTTTTCTGCCCCCCTCACCCTTGTGGAAGGGGGGGGCACAGGTCCGGTGGCCATGGATGAAGTGCTGGCTGTCCAGAGTCGGGACCCGGGGTGGACCGCTTGCCTGTGCATCGGTTGGGGACATCTCTGTGCTGACCCGTCTCCGCTCGGGATGGTCTCCTGCTCACCCCACCATCGACTGGACTCTCACTATTATGTCAGATCCACTATGGACTGGACTCTCACTATTATGTTAGATCCACTATGGACTGGACTCTCACCATTATGTTAGATCCACTATGGACTGGACTCTCACTATTATGTTAGATCCACTATGGACTGGACTCTCACTATTATGTTAGATCCACTATGGACTGGACTCTCACTATTATGTTAGATCCACTATGGTCTGGACTCTCACTATTATGTTAGATCCACTATGGACTGGACTCTCACTATTATGCTAGATCCACTATGGACTGGACTCTCACACTATTATGTTAGATCCACTATGGACTGGACTCTCACTATTATGTTAGATCCACTATGGACTGGACTCTCACTATTATATTAGATCCACCATGGACTGGACTTTCACAATATTATGCTAGACCAGTGGTTCTTAACCTTGTTGGAGGTACCGAACCCCAGCAGTTTCATATGTGCATTCACCGTGCATTTAGTGAAAAATAAAATGTTTTTTTTCAAATTCAAGACAAAGTTATATGTTTTTGGTAACACTTTAGTATGAGGAACATATTCTAAGTAACAAAGACTTAATTTAGAGTTATTTGGACTCTAGGGGAACATATTCTAAGTAACAAATACCTAATTTAGAGTTTTTTGGACACTAAAGGAACATATTCTAAGTAACAAAAACTTAATTTGGATTTTTTGGACACTAGGGGAACATATTCTAAGTAATAAAGACTTAATTTAGAGTTATTTGGACTCTAGGGGAACATATTCTAAGTAACAAAGACTTAATTTAGAGATTTTTGGACACTAGGGGAACATATTCTAAGTAACAAAGACTTAATTTAGAGTTTTTTGGACACTAGTGGAACATATTCTAAGTAATAAAGACTTAATTTAGAGTTATTTGGACACTAGGGGAACATATTGTAAGTAATAAAGACTTAATTTAGAGTTATTTGGACTCTAGGGGAACATATTCTAAGTAATAAAGACTTAATTTAGAGTTATTTGGACACTAGGGGAACATATTCTAAGTAATAAAGACTTAATTTAGAGTTATTTGGACACTAGGGGAACATATTCTAAGTAACAAATACTTAATTTAGAGTTATTTGGACACTAGGGGAACATATTGTAAGTAATAAAGACTTAATTTAGAGTTATTTGGACTCTAGGGGAACATATTCTAAGTAACAAATACCTAATTTAGAGTTATTTGGACACTAGGGGAACATATTCTAAGTAATAAAGACTTAATTTAGAGTTATTTGGACACTAGGGGAACATATTCTAAGTAATAAAGACTTAATTTAGAGTTATTTGGACACTAGGGGAACATATTGTAAGTAATAAAGACTTAATTTAGAGTTATTTGGACTCTAGGGGAACATATTCTAAGTAATAAAGACTTAATTTAGAGTTATTTGGACACTAGGGGAACATATTCTAAGTAATAAAGACTTAATTGAGAGTTATTTGGACACTAGGGGAACATATTCTAAGTAACAAAGACTTAATTTAGAGTTTTTTGGACACTAGGGGAACATATTCTAAGTAACAAAGACTTAATTTAGAGTTATTTGGACACTAGAGGAACATATTCTAAGTAACAAAGACTTAATTTAGAGTTTTTTGGACACTAGGGGAACATATTCTAAGTAATAAAGACTTAATTTAGAGTTATTTGGACTCTAGGGGAACATATTCTAAGTAACAAATACCTAATTTAGAGTTTTTTGGACACTAGGGGAACATATTCTAAGTAACAAAGACTTAATTTAGAGTTTTCTGGACACTAAGGGAACATATTCTAAGTAACAAAGACTTAATTTAGAGTTATTTGGACACTAGGGGAACATATTCTAAGTAACAAATACTTAATTTAGAGTTTTTTGGACACTAGGGGAACATATTCTAAGAAACAAAGACTTAATTTAGAGTTTTTGGACACTAGGGGAACATATTCTAACTAACAAAGACTTAATTTAGAGTTTTTTGGACACTAGGGGAACATATTCTAAGTAACAAAGACTTACTTTAGAGTTATTTGGTTAGGGTTAGGGTCACGGGTTAGAGGGTTAGGGTTATAATAAGGTCATGCCAAATAAGGCATTAATAAGTACTTAATAATGACTAGTTAAGAGCCAATATGTTAATAATTTGCATGTTAATAAGCAACTAATTAATGGTGAATATGTTCCCCATACTAAAGTGTTACCATGTTTTTTTACTGGTGCACAAAATGAAGCGTGCATGAACATCACCTTGTTCAAAGAACAAAACCAACACAGTGCATAAACTCACAACAAATTACACACCTGCAAATCAGTCTGACTTCTGCTGTTGCCGTATCCGTAATACGCCGATAGGGAGAAGTTTTTATTTACACGATGAGTCGGGTGTGTCTTGACCTCCGCCGAATTCCTGAGCCCGACTCACCGAACCCCTAGGGTTCCATCGAACCCATGTTAAGAACCACTGTGCTAGACCCACTCGACATTGCATCCGGTCTCCCCTAGAGGGAGGGGAGGGGTCACCCACATCTGCGGTCCTCGCCAAGGTTTCTCATAGTCATTCACATTGACATACCACTGGGTTGTGAGTTTTTCCTTGCCCTTATGTGGGATCTGAACCGAGAATGTCGTTGTGACTTGTGCAGCCCTTTGAGACACTTGTGATTTAGGGCTATATAAATAAACATTGATTGATGATTGATAGTGCCTTTTAATGCCATTCACAAACGCCGATCCTGTCCGGCTGACAAGTGCCTAGCAGGGAATAATGTGTCTCCATACACAGTTTAGAGCAGGGGGTGTCAAAGTCATTTTATGGAGGGAAATCTATTCCCGAGTGGGCCGTAATGGTACAATCATGGCGTGATAACTTAAAAATAAAGACAACTCCAGTTTGTTTTCTTTGGTCAAAAAATAGAACGAGCACATTATGAAAAACGTACAAATCACAAATAATCCTCTGGACAAAACACTTGAAAATTCTGAGGAAATTGGTGCAGCTTCAAAAACACAATGACCTTAGACTCAGTCTCAGTGGATCTCCAAAGCCAGGATTAAACTTTAAGTCACAGTTTTTCCGGGATTGAACAAAAAACACAACATGTAAACTCTTCTAGGCATAGGCGCTGATCTACATTTCTGCCAGTAGGTGTATTAGTGTTGCCCCGATACCAAAAGTATTTCAGTACTTTTTCGATACTTTTCGGTACTTTTCTATATAAAGGGGACCACAAAAAATTTCATCATTGGCTTTATCTTAACAAAAAAAAACTTAGGGTGCATTAAACATATGTTTATTATTGCAATGTTGTCCTTAAATAAAATAGTGAACATACTCGACAACTTGTCTTTTAGGAGTAAGTAAACAAACAAAGGCTCCTAATTTAGTATGCAGTAACATATTGTGTCATTTATCATTCTATTATTTTGTCAAAATTATTAAGGACAAATGGTAGAAAATGAATTTTTAATCTACTAGTTCATTTACTGTTAATATCCGGTTATTTCCTGTTTCAACATGTTCTATCTACACTTCTGTTAAAATGTAATAATCACTTATTCTTCTCTTGTTTGGATACTTTACATTAGTTTTGGATGATACCACAAATTTGGGTATCAATCCGATACCAAGTAGTTACAGGATCAGACATTGGTCATATTCAAAGTCCTCATGTGTTCAGGGACGTATTTCCTGAGTTTATAAACATAATATACATTAAAAAATACAGAAAGAAGATTTTGTGATGTTAAAATAATATCGATGTAATCATAGTAGTATCAACTAGATAAGCTATATACGTGGTATCATTACAGTGGATGTTAGGTGTAGATCCACCAATGGCGTTTCTGTAGTGTTTATGTCGAGTTGCGGTGCATATATGCTTCCAAAATGTTTTTGTTGTTGTTGTTGTTGTTGTTTGTGGTTTTACTATATTGCACATATTTATGACAGTGTTGGCATTGTTCATACTGCCACTTTTAGTGTGACATGTATGGCTGTTGACTAAGTGTGCGATGTGTTCAAAGTCAAAATGATTGTGTCATTAGTTCATTATCGGGCATAATGAAATCTTGGTTAGGCTTTGTTAATTATAGTCTGTATGATTTGTGACTTTTTATTGTGTAAAACGGACCAAACTCGCCAAAATATTAACAACAAGATTGATTTTTTCAAAAATTATCTTAAAGATTGAAAATTTCCAGTCACCCTTTACAGTGTACTTCTTTCTTGGCCCCAGTATAAACCATTTGCTTGCCTAACAGAATTGCTATTGTGACATCTGGTGGACACATTTAGAACAGCAGTTTATTTCCTTAAAAAAAAAAAAAAAGCAGCTCATTTTAATAGTTGGCAAACTCATCACGCGGGCCGGATAAAACCTGTTTGCGAGCCTGATCTGGCCCGCGGGCCACAGGTTTGACATCCCTGGTTTACAGTCACTTCGCTAAACTAATAATAATCACCTCCATTACGGCAAATAAACTGCCTTTCTTAGTGTCTTAAGTAGAGATGTCCGATAATATTGGGCTGCCGATATTATCGGCCGATAAATGCTTTAAAATGTAATATCGGAAATTATCGGTATCGGTTTCAAAAAGTAAAATGTATGACTTTTTAAAACGCCGCTGTGTACACGGGCGTAGGGAGAAGTACAGAGCGCCAATAAACCTTAAAGGCACTGCCTTTGCGTGCCCGCCCAATCACATAATATCTACGGCTTTTCACTCACACAAGTGAATGCAATTCATACTTGGTCAACAGCCATACAGGTCACGCTGAGGGTGGCCGTATAAACAACTTTAACACTGCTACAAATAGGCGCCACACTGTGAACCCACACCAAACAAGAATGACAAACACATTTCGGGAGAACATCCGCACCGTAACACAACATAAACACAACAGAACAAATACCCAGAATCCCTTGCAGCACTAACTCTTCCGAGAAGCTACAATATATACCCCCAGGACCATATCGGAATATCGGCAAAAAAACCATTATCGGACATCTCTAGTCTTAAGTATCATAATCAAGTCACTGGAGGACAAAGCTAAACATGTTACACAGAGAGAAAGCCAGGATCAGGCATGCTAACAGCTAAACCAGGGGTCAGCAACCCAATATGTTGAAAGAGCCATATTGGACCAAAAATACAAAAATTAAATCTGTCTGGAGCCGCAAAAAATGTAAAGTCTTACATAAGTGTTATAATGAAGACAACGCATGATGTAGGAGTCTATGTTAGCTATATTAGCCTACTATCAAACGCTGACGCAAATCTTCGTTGACAAAAATGTTGTGTTTTAATTTAAAAATGTTTGCAACATGTTTATTTATTTATCTTACCTTTTTTTTTTTTTTTTAAAAAGGACCTTATCTTCACCAGACCAGGTTGTCAATGAAATTAGATTGTTCAAAGGGTTCTTAAAAACCAGGTCCAGTCCAGATTATGTCCAGGTCGGGCTCAGCAACACACACACCTTCATTCATGTACACTCAAAATTAAGGAACACAACAACAGATTGCATATAATATATAAACAAAATTACATTAAACCTGCATTTAAAAAAAAAAAAAAATTTAACTGTTGGGGTACCGTATTTTCCGGACCATAGGGCGCACCGGATTATAAGGCGCACTGCCGATGAGCGGGTCTATTCAGGTCTATTTTCATACAAAAGGCGCATTAAAAGGAGTCATATTATGATTTTTGTTTTCTAAATGTACAAGACTTCCTTGTGGTCTACATAACATGTAATGGTGGTTCTTTGGTCAAAATGTTGCATAGATGATGTTTTACACATCATCTTCAAGCTGCTTTCTGGATGCGCCGTTTTGTGGGCGGTCTTATTTACGTGGCTCACCTTCGACAGCGTCTTCTCCCCGTCATCTTTGTTGTAGCGGTGTAGCGTGCAAGGACGGGAGTGGAAGAAGTGTCAAAAGATGGCGCTAACTGTTTTAATGACATTCAGACTTTACTTCAATCAATAACGGAGCAGCATCTCCTCATCCGGAAACAACAACAACACCGGAAATGCGTCCCGTGAAAAACCGGAACTCTCTAATAACTAAAGTTCCTTGGGTGAGTAATGTAAACTCACTACACCGGTATGTTTTAGAACTTTACACTATTTTATATTAGAAATGGCAACAGCGAAGGATGAATGTCCCATAACAAGAAGATAGAGGAAAAGAAGAAGCTACGGTGTTCGCACGGACTACAAAAGCGGATGCGCGCAATTTTCCAGGATTTATGCAGATCCCAAATAAAGATCAGCAGGTACCAGAAGGTAAGAAAAGTTGCTTTTGCATAATATTGTAAAACAAAACACCAGATAATATGTCTTACCTTATACACACACCATAATAATACTCCTATGTTGAAGCACAGTACAATCCATCAAGCGGTGCGGCTTCATAGCTTACCAAAGTCGTATTAAAACATTTTGATAGATTTTTGAGCGCCGTGTGTAATGTTCTATATTTTCAATGGAACATATAAAATGTTGGTGTTGTTTACTTGAGTCATATTGCAGTCTACACATATCTCTTATGTTTGACTGCCATCTATTGGTCACACTTATCATTACACCATGTACCAAATAAAATAGCTTTGAGGTCGGTAAGCAAAACCAGAATTATTCCGTACATTAGGCGCACCGGGTTATAAGGCACACATAGTCATCTCTATGCTTCAATGCCTTTTCCTAGCGGAATTTGCCTTTTGTCCGTTTTTGGTTTAGGCTTTCCATAACTTTTTTACCTGCACGCTGTCTCCCGCTGTGCTCTGCGTATTGGGATCACGACAAACCATCCCCCACGCATTCCGACTTCTACAAAGCAATGAACTACATGCCACCACCTACTGCTACGGAGTATTACACGGTTACCCTGCCAAGGTCTACACAGCACAGGCACTAAACAACGGCTCATTATTATAATTATTGATTTGCAAAAAAATATTTTTGGGACCAATTAGGTGCACTGCAAAAACTGAAATAAGCAAATATCACCCTTATTTGAGATATTTCATCTTCGATTTCAGTATTTGCAGTGTGTGAGAAGCCCGCCTGACACAGCGAGGACTGTATGGATATGAAATATTATCAGGGTGGCCAAAGATGAAGCAAAGCAGATTGACCTACATAATTTCCCCGCTGATGACAAATTCAGATCCGAAAGGACCCCGTGGGAGTCGCCGCATGTCTGACGGAAGAGGATAGAAAACATCATTAGCGTGTGATTGGATATCGGAAACATGTCGGATTGTCGGCCTGCGTCACCGCTGAGGCTCGGTTCAACATGCGAGCAGGGATTACGTCCAACGAGGACGAGCAGGAGCGCGTATAGGTTGGACTTAAAGTACCGGAGTGTGGTTACATGCTGCTTCTATTTAGGAGGAGATGAAAGCCAGCCTTCCAGCCACTTCTTGGTGTACAGTACACAAAGAGAGGCAGGGCTTTAAAAATAGCATTGAGTTTAGGGAAGGCTATAATTTCAGCTTTCTACTCGGGGACTGCGTTTGTGCAAAATGTGATGGTTCGTCAAACGCGGATTTGGACGAGATCGTAAAGGCTTAAGGGATAGGTAGGAAAGTACCACCAAACATTGCTAATATGAATGTGGAAAAACCACTTCTCTTCAAAAAAATCCTAAATGCAGACTGAGATACGTATCACCCTCAAATTGTAATTACTTTTTCTGAAAGTTTCACCAAAATCCGTCCCTCTAACTTTTTGAGCAATACTGCGAACTAATAAATAGACAAACTAACCTCAGAGAATCCAAAGACAAATGATGAAGATATTGCAAAGTTTGTGCTTGTTTGTTTGTTTTAGAGATGTCAGATAATGGCATTTTTTTTGCCGATATCCGATATTTTCATTCATCACTCCAAGCAACGTTTGTACGTTTTACAATATAACCAAAACAATTCATACTTACGAAACCGTCCCATGTGTGATGTCTGTAGGAGTGTTTTAATGCAAATATGTACGTGCTATCGTAATGTAATGACGCTAACGTTGTTAACATTAGCTAATATGCTAACACGTTTACGAGTGTCCTTGTTCGTAATATTACCTTACAATGGCGTTATTTTTGTATTGTTTCAGTTTTGTAAATTCACCAATCGAGTCTGTCTAGCTGATTGGAGAGCTCGCTTACGCATCTTCCTTGACGATGACTTCTGTTTTGTTTGATCAGCCGTTTTACTGCCGTGTTACAGACACTGTTTGGAATCAATTAAGCTATGCAAATAATCATTTACAGAATATTTCTGTGTAAATAACTCATTTCACAACGCATATATCTGGGGCTTATAGTCCGGTGCAGTTAATATATGGAAAACTAGTTTTTTCTTGTAAAATTTACTGGGTGTGGCTTATATCCTGGTGCGCTCTATAGTCCGGAAAATAAGGTATTTAGAGTGATAGATACAATAATAAGTAGAGATGTCCAATAATGGCTTTTTTGCCGATATCCGATATTCCGATATTGTCCAACTCTTAATTACCGATTCCGATATCAACCGATACCGATATATACAGTCGTGGAATTAACACATTATTATGCCTAATTTTGTTGTGATGCCCCGCTGGATGCATTAAACAACGTAACAAGGTTTTCCCAAAATAAATCAACTCAAGTTATGGAAAAAAAAAATGCCAACATGGCACTGCCATATTTATTATTGAAGTCACAAAGTGTTTTTTTTTTTTTTAACATGCCTCAAAACAGCAGCTTGGAATTTGGGACATGCTCTCCCTGAGAGAGTATGAGGAGGTTGAGGTGGGCGAGGTTGGAGATAGCGGGGGGTGTATATTGTAGCGTCCCGGGAGAGTTAGTGCTGCAAGGGCTTCTGGGTATTTGTTCTGTTGTGTTACGGTGCGGAAATGTGTTTGTCATTCTTGTTTGGTGCGGGTTCACAGTGTGGCGCATATTTGTAACAGTGTTAAAGTTGTTTATACGGCCACCCTCAGTGTGACCTGTATGGCTGTTGACCAAGTATGCATTGCATTCACTTGTGTGTGTGTGTGTAACAGCCGCATATATTATGTAACTGGGCTGGCACGCTGTTTGTATGGAGGAAAAGCGGACGTGACGACAGGTTGTAGAGGACGCTAAAGACGTATATTGTTGTCCGGGTGGAAATCGGGAGAAATTCAGGACAATGGTTGCCCCGGGAAATTTTTTGAGAGGGCACTGAAATTCGGGAATAAATAATGTTCCAACCTGCACGCCATGTCCGGAGTGGTCTGTCTGCATCTCGCGAGAACGAACCCCGCAGCAAGCTGCGACCCAAACGTGACAGGTTCACAATGTGGCGCATATTTGTAACAATGTTAAAGTTGTTTATACGGCCACCCTCAGTGTGGCCTGTATGGCTGTTGACCATTGCATTCACTTGTGTGTGTGAAAAGCCGTAGATATTATGTGACTGGGCCGGCACGCAAAGGCAGTGCCTTTAAGGTTTATTGGCGCTCTGTACTTCTCCCTACGTCCGTGTACACAGCGGCGTTTCTAAAAAGTCATAAATTTTTTTTGAAACTGATACCGATAATTTTGAAACCGATACCGTTAATTTCCGATATTACATTTTAAAGCATTTATCGGCCGATATTATCGGACATCTCTAGTTTATTTGTCCGTCTGTCACTTCCAAACAGGCTGCTAGAGGGTTCACTCTTTGCATCCGTCCAAGCAGTTTCACTCTTATAGTGGGATAATACAAACAGAGTGAACCCTCTCATCAGTCATGCATACACAGACAGACACACACTAGGAATGTACGGTACGCAATTTCAGCGCCCCTCCATAAAACCTCCCGGGGCAACCATTCTCCCGAATTTCTCCCGATTTCCACCCGGACAACAATATTGGGGGCGTGCCTTAAAGGCCTACTGAAACCCACTACTACCGACCACGCAGTCTGATAGTTTATACATCAATGATGAAATCTTAACATTGCAACACATGCCAATACGGCCGGGTTAGCTTACTAAAGTGCAATTTTAAATTTCGCGCGTAATATCCTGCTGAAAACGTCTCGGTATGATGACATCAGCGCGTGACGTCACGGATTGTGGAGGACATTTTGGGACAGCATGGTGGCCAGCTATTAAGTCGTCTGTTTTCATCGCAAAATTCCACAGTATTCTGGACATCTGTGTTGGTGAATCTTTTGCAATTTGTTCAATGAACAATGGAGACAGCAAAGAAGAAAGCTGTATATGGGAAGCGGTGTATTGCGGCCGACTGCAGCAACACAAACACAGCCGGTGTTTCATTGTTTACATTCCCGGAAGATGACAGTCAAGCTTTACCATTGGCCTGTGGAGAACTGGGACAACAGAGACTCTTACCAGGAGGACTTTGAGTTGGATGCGCAGACACGGTACCGTGAGTACGCATGCAGCTGCTGCTTCCAAACATTTGATCGCTTGCCCGTACTTGCATGCCGCTATGTGCATGTCACGTACGTAACTTTGGGGAAATATATGTGCTGTATGAACTTTGGGGAGGTGAACGGTACTTTGGGCTGTGGGATTGAGTGTGTTGTGCAGGTGTTTGAGTTGTATTGGCGGGTTATATGGACGGGAGGGGGGAGGTGTTTGTTATGCGGGATTCATTTGTGGCATATTAAATATAAGCCTGGTTGTGTTGTGGCTAATAGAGTATATATATGTCTTGTGTTTATTTACTGTTTTAGTCATTCCCAGCTGAATATCAGGTCCCACCCGCCTCTCACAGCATCTTCCCTATCTGAATCGCTCCCACTGCCCTCTAGTCCTCCACTCTCACTTTCCTCATCCACGAATCTTTCATCCTCGCTCAAATTAATGGGGAAATCGTCGCTTTCTCGGTCCGAATCGCTCTCGCTGCTGGTGGCCATGATTGTAAACAATGTGCAGATGTGAGGAGCTCCACAACCTGTGACGTCACGCTACTCGTCTGCTACTTCCGGTACAGGCAAGGCTTTTTTTATCAGCGACCAAAAGTTGCGGACTTTATCGTCGATGTTCTCTACTAAATCCTTTCAGCAAAAATATGGCAATATCGCGAAATGATCAAGTATGACACATAGAATGGACCTGCTATCCCCGTTTAAATAAGAAAATCGCATTTCAGTAGGCCTTTAAAGGCACTGCCTTTAGCATCCTCTACAACCTGTCATCACGTCCGCTTTTCCTCCATACAAACAGCGTGCCGGCCCAGTCACATAATATATGCATCATTTACACACACATAAGTGAATGCAAGGCATACTTGATCAACAGCCATACAGGACACACTGAGGGTGGCCGTATAAGCAACTTTAACACTGTTACAAATAGGCGCCACACTGTGAACCCACACCAAACAAGAATGACAAACACATTTCGGGAGAACATCCGCACCGTAACACAACACAAACACAACAGAACAAATACCCAGAATCCCTTGCAGCACAAATAATAAATTGTGATACATCACGAGGCTGCAATATACACACACACATATATATATATATATATATATATATATATATATATATATATATATATATATATATATATATATATATATATATATATATATATATATATATATATATATATATATATATATATATATAGCGATATAGATTTTAGACCAAATCGCCCATCCCTGACTGCGATAGTGCCAAGTGGCATGAGATGACTGTACATGGCGGTGGGAAACATACAGTGTTGAGCGGCAATACTTAATAGGTCCAAAGAAAAGGGCAACAGGGGTATTTAATTAGGGTGATGGGTTGGTGTGCTGTCAAGAGTGCCACTGTGGTATTTCTTTAATTGACCTTTCAGTCTCTGTGGTATTATCCGAGCGGCTCACCCCCACAGACCGTGTCCATCAACTCTCGGAGCCACGCTGCTTGTACACACGTACAGGTAGACCGCTGCCTGATCAAAGCGCCAGATTGATCGCCAGATGTTGAGCCGGTGGCTTTGGCTTGACTTCAGTCCTCACTTGTGTGAAAGAATGGAGCCAGAAAAAGTCTCAAGTTACATTATGGCCACTATCCAAAGACAACACTGAAGTCCATTTCATGGAGATTTGTTGTTTTTTTGGTGTGTTTTGAGATAAGGCAGTGACGGTATACTACAACGAAAGTGTTTTGGAGGGGACACATGTACCCAAAGCTAAGGACTTGGGGGTCGGACTTCACTATTACCGTATTTTCCAGACTATAAGGCGCACTTAAAATCATTTTTTTCTTCAAAACTCAACAGTGCGCCTTATAACCCGGTGCGTCTAATGTACGAAATAATTCTGTTTTTGCTTACCGACCTCGAAGCAATTTTATTTGGTACATGTCGTAATGATAAGTGTGACCAATAGATGGCAGTCAAACATAAGAGAGACGTGTAGACTGCACTATGATGGCAATATGACGGCGTGGCGCAGTGGAAGAATGGCCGTGTGCGACCCGAGGGTCCTTGGTTCAATCCCCACCTAGTACCAACCTCGTCATGTCCGTTGTGTCCTGAGCAAGACACTTCACCCTTGCTCCTGATGGCTGCTGGTTAGCGCCTTGCATGGCAGCTCCCTCCATCAGTGTGTGAATGTGTGTGTGAATGGGTAAATGTGGAAGTAGTGTCAAAGCGCTTTGAGTACCTTGAAGGTAGAAAAGCGCTATACAAGTACAACCCATTTATCATTTATTTATAATATGACTCAAGTAAACAACACCAACATTTTATATGTTCCATTGAAAATATAGAAAATTACACGCGAAGCTCAAAAATCAATAAAAATGTTTTAGTACGACTTTGGTAAGCTATGAAGTCGCACCGCTTGATGGATTGTACTTTGCTTCAACATACAAGTATTATTATGGTGTGTGTATAAGGTAAGACATATTATCTGGCGTTATGTTTCACAATATTATGCAAAAGCAACTTTTCTTACCTTCTGGTACCTGCTGTAGTGTATTTGGGATCTGCATAAGTCCTGAAAAATTGCGCGTTTCCGCCTTTGTAGTGCATGCCGACAACATAGTCGATAAGCTTCTTCTTTTTCTCTATCTTCTTGTTATGGGACATTCATCCTCCGCTGTTGCCATTTCTAATATAAAGTAGTGTAAAGTTCTTACTTATATCTGTCAGTAAACTCGCCATGAAAGCGCTAAAACATACCGGTGTAGTGAGTTTACAATATTCACCCAAGGAACTTTAGTTATTAGAGAGTTCCGGGCGGACGTTTTGTTCCACGAGACACATTTCCGGTGGATGTGGAGATGCTGTTATTGATTTAAGTAAATTCTGAAAAAAAATTGGTCTGGGGCTGTTATATCTATTTTTAGGACTAATACAAAACCTCACAATAATGTCTGATTGAATGCTAAAAAACGTTATGACAGACGGCCTTCAACGGAATGGAATTTTAAATGTTTTTACTGAATGAGACACCCAGAATGTACATGAAAATAAAGAATGTGGGATTTACAATATTAACTATGAAGGATAAAACACTGAATATTGACAACATATGAACGTCACACCCCCTCTCCATCTACATATTTTACAATCAAGCGAAACGCAACAAAAATGCAACAAACAGCGAAATATGAACGTGAAGGGTAAAAAAAAACAAAAAAAACCCTACAATCTGAAATATCTGATACATCACTAAGCTTTAGAACTTGGTCGTAAAAATCTCCTTCCGCGTCTGTCCCTGAGACCCGCATTTCAGGCTGACACTCTGTGGAAACGCTCCCCACCCACACTGCTTGGTGCCTCGTCTGAGCTGCTGTGACTTAGATTACAATAGTAACTAATTAGATTACCGTAGTAACTAATTAGATTACCATAGTAACTAGTATATCACGCAAAAGCGCAGATTCCAACCATTGAAAATGCATATGTCCGATAATATCGGACTGCCGATATTATCGGCCGATAAATGCTTTAAAATGTAATATCGGAAATTTTTGGTATTGGTTTCAAAATGATCGGTATCGGTTTCAAAAAGTAAAATTTATGACTTTTTAAAACGCCGCTGTGTACACGGACGTAGGGAGAAGTACAGAGTGCCAATAAACCTTAAAGGCACTTCCTTTGCGTGCCGGCCAAATCACATAACATCTACGGCTTTTCACACACACACACACACAAGTGAACGCAAGGCATACTTGGTCAACAGACGTACAGGTCACACTGAGGGTGGCCGTATAAATAACTTTGACACTGTTACAAATATGCGCCACACTGTGAACCCACACCAAACAAGAATGACAAACACATTTCGGGAGAACATCCGCACCGTAACACAACATAAACACAACAGAACAAATACCCAGAATCCCTTGCAGCACTAACTCTTCC
Source organism: Nerophis lumbriciformis (assembly GCF_033978685.3). Taxonomy (NCBI): domain Eukaryota; kingdom Metazoa; phylum Chordata; class Actinopteri; order Syngnathiformes; family Syngnathidae; genus Nerophis; species Nerophis lumbriciformis. The sequence continues at coordinate 11,264,725 of NC_084554.2, forward strand.
GGGACGCTACAATGTACAATGACACCCAGGTATAATATTCCCAAACATTTTGTATTTTATATGTTATATTTGGAAAGAATGACAGTTAAACATTTGTTTACAATGCACATTGTTGCCGTTTTCTTCATGTTTAATGTGAGACAAGAGTCATGCAGCCATTATGCCACCTTCTCCATGGCTGCTGTAAATTAATCATCGACCGTTTCAGCGTCTTGTCATCTGCAAACATCTGGATATTAACATCCTCACCAGGCCGCCAGCTGATCAGCCATGACATACAGCATATAGTACCACATTCCAAGGTGACAGTTGGAGTGTGGGGCATCAATCAATCAGTTGGGTGTGTATCCCCCCGCCCTGCTGAGGATTAAAGTAGATGTTTTTCCAACCCCCAGGTGTGGTTCTCCCAGACATGCCATGGAAGGTCTCTCCCCCATCATATCATGAGTCACTCCTCACCAGAAGTCACCCACAAATCAGCCAGTGAAGGAACCGTGCAAGGCCAACACAACATAACATGTGTTCTACTTTAAAGGGGAACATTATCACAATTTCAGAAGGGTTAAAACCATTAAAAATCAGTTCCCAGTGGCTTATTTTATTTTTCGAAGTTTTTTTCAAAATTTTACCCATCACGCAATATCCCTAAAAAAAGGCTTCAAAGTGCCTGATTTTAACCATCGTTATATACACCCGTCCATTTTCCTGTGACGTCACATAGTGATGCCAATACAAACAAACAGCAAGGTATAACGACATTAGCTCGGATTCAGACTCGGATTTCAGAGGCTTAACACTGTCTGATAAGATAATTACTAACAACTATGAACTAGGTTTACAGCATATGAAATACATTTGGCAACAACATGCACTTTGAGAGTGCAGACAGCCCATTTCAGGCGCGCTAAGAACATATATTTTTCCACGATTTCAGCACTCAGGTTAATCATACCTAAATAGACACAAAATACTGCATTACACAAGACTACCCGAATGTACTCGAATGATTGAAAAAAATTAATGTTTTTAAGCTAAATTATTGGTAAACACAGTTTGTGTATAATAATTTACGTAAAACCGCGAGTAATGAATAAAGTTTTCATCAATTAATATATTCTGTAGACATACCCTCATCCGCTATCTTTTCCTGAAAGCTGAACTGTCCAGTTTTGGAGTTGATGTCAGCAGGCCAGGGAAGCTAGGGTCGATATTCTTCTCTTGATCATCTTCGGTGGCATCAGGGACGGTGTGAGCCAAGACATCCAGGGGGTTTAGCTCGCTCGTCTGCGGGAACAAACTGCCGCCATTGCTTGCCGTGCTACCGAGGGTCCTTTGTCCCTGAATTGCTCACACACTCCGGCAGATTCAATGGGGGTCCGGCGGAAGATTTCTTTGACTTTATCGTTGGAAATGCATCTGCTTTGAGTGTCGCAGGATATCCACACATTCTTGCCATCTCTGTCGTAGCATAGCTTTCGTGGGTAAAGTGTGCGGAACAAACGACTGACCATTTCGTCGGCTTTCCCCACACCCTCATATTTTGAACAAATTTCATCCAATTTCTTGCCACTTTCGCATCTTTGGGCCACTGGTGCAACTTGAATCCGTCCCTGTTCGTGTTGTTACACCCTCCGACAACACATCGACGAAAGTGAGAAAATGGCGGATTGCTTCCCGATGTGACGTCACAACGTCATGGCTCCGAGAGCGAATAATAGAAAGGCGTTTAATTCGCCAAAATTCACCCATTTAGAGTTCGGAAAAACGGTTAAAAAAATATATGGTCTTTTTTCTGCAACATCAAGGTATATATTGACGCTTACATAGGTCTGGTGATAATGTTCCCCTTTAACAAAACACTGAAGTCTACTCAATGGTTACAGTCTCTGTAGCAAAGAAAAATGGGCTGCATGGTCGAGTCGCCAGAAGAAAGCCATCACTCCAAATTACTTTGTTCCAGAAGTTTTGAGGCTTGTCTCTGTGCTGTTTGGCGTAATGTAAGCGGGATACTTTGTGACATTTGCGCAGAAACGGCTTTCTTCTGGCGACTTGACGACCATGCAGCCCATTTTTCTTCAAGTGCCTCCTTATTGTGCATCTTGAAACAGCCACACCACAATATTTCAGAGAGTCCTGTATTTCAGCTGAAGTTATTTGTGGATTTTTCTTTGTATCTCCAACAATTTTCCTGGCATGTTGTGGCTGAAATCTTTGCTGGTCTACCTGAATCCCTCATTTTCCACTTCTTAATCAGCGTTTGAACACTGCTGATTGGTATACTCAAATTCCTTGGATATCTTTTTATACCCCTTTCCTGTTTTATGCAGTTCAATTACCTTTTCTCACAGATCCTTTGACAATTATTTTGCCTTCCCCGTGACTCAGAATCCAGAAACATCTGGACTAAAGATGCAATGGTCTGTCAGAAGCCCAGAAACTCACTGACCTTTTATACACACACATTAATTACAAACAAACAGGTCACAGGTGAGGATTGGAACCTTGATTAGCCATTCAAACCTGTTTGTGTCAACTTTTGTGCATGTTAACAGATCAAAGTCACTGGGGTATGTAAACTTTTGATCAGGGTCATTTGGGTACTTTCTTGTGCCATTTTGATTTAAAAAGAGTAAACAGTTGTTTGCCAATAAATAGCTTCACACAACCATTAAGCATGAGTGGAAGAAATGTTTTTGTGTTATCATTCATATTCTCAGATGAATGGCCAAGAAATCATAAATTCTCCCAGGGTATGTAAACGTATGAGCACGACTGTATGTGAAATCGCGGCGTCATCTGATGTGATGCACTGGTGTGTAACACCGAGAGGCGAACGTAGTCACGCACAGTCAACAGTCGAACTCTTCACAACAACAATTTTTCACCAGAACGAGCAATCAATTTTCCATCATCAGCTGAGTCCGAAGGGCGGCAACTGCTGTCACTGCAACTATTCTGACTGCTTTTCCAATTAGAATGCTGGGATTTCCTTTACGGTGGGCTTAAAAAAAAAAGAAGTATTCTTACCGTTTGAATTTTTTTCATATTTTGTCGGCCAAAAAAAGCACTTTGAGTCACTAGAGAAAAGCGCTATATAAATGTAATTCAAACACATACACATGATCTGTTGCCCAGATCATGTTTTGTTGAGTTAAAGACTCCCGTAGTTCAGTTCCAGCACCCCTGGGTTTGTGTTTTCTTGGTTGCTGATTATTTTCACCGGCTCACCTGCTCCCGGGCACTAATCAGATAATTTAATATATATTTATTCCTGATTTTCGCCACACTCAGTCTGGCTGTCTTGTTTGTTTCACGCAAAAGTTACGTTCGATGATTCTTGCTTTCTGTTTTCTATGCTAAGATTTTCCGCGAGCTTTGCCCGTGCAAACGGCACGCTTTTCTGTTTATTTGTATTTTCCTACATTTTTGTATTCTGGACTGATTTATGAAGAATAAATCATTGCCCTACCTGCACGCTGCCTCCGGAAACGATCCGCGCATTAACATGAGACTCTGCCCTAACAGTATGTTAATGCTAACACGTTTTTTGTCCAAAAAAAATCAAAGATCACTCCTCAAATTAATACAAACCCCGTTTCCATATGAGTTGGGAAATTGTGTTAAATGTAAATATAAACGGAATACAATGATTTGCAAATCATTTTCAACCCATATTCAGTTGAATATGCTACAAAGACCACATATTTGATGTTCAAACTTTTTTGCAAATAATCATTAACTTTAGAATTTGATGCCAGCAACACGTGACAAAGAAGTTGGGAAAGGTGGCAATAAATACTGATAAAGTTGAGGAATGCTCATCAAACACTTATTTGGAACATCCCACAGGTGAACAGGCAAATTGGGAACAGGTGGGTGCCATGATTGGGTATAAAAGTAGATTCCATGAAATGCTCAGTCATTCACAAACAAGGATGGGGCGAGGGTCACCACTTTGTCAACAAATGCGTGAGCAAATTGTTGAACAGTTTAAGAAAAACCTTTCTCAACCAGCTGTTGCAAGGAATTCAGGGATTTCACCATCTACAGTCCGTAATATCATCAAAGGGTTCAGAGAATCTGGAGAAATCACTGCATGTAAGCAGCTAAGCCCGTGACCTTTGATCCCTCAGGCTGTACTGCATCAACAAGCGACATCAGTGTGTAAAGGATATCACCACATGGGCTCAGGAACACTTCAGAAACCCACTGTCAGTAACTACAGTTGGTCGCTACATCTGTAAGTGCAAGTTAAAACTCTCCTATGCAAGGCGAAAACCGTTTATCAACAACACCCAGAAACGCTGTCGGCTTCGCTGGGCCTGAGCTCATCTAAGATGGACTGATACAAAGTGGAAAAGTGTTCTGTGGTCTGACGAGTCCACATTTCAAATTGTTTTTGGAAACTGTGGACGTCGTGTCCTCCGGACCAAAGAGGAAAAGAACCATCCGGAATGTTATAGGCGCAAAGTTGAAAAGCCAGCATCTGTGATGGTATGGGGGTGTATTAGTGCCCAAGACATGGGTAACTTACACATCTGTGAAGGCGCCATTAATGCTGAAAGGTACATACAGGTTTTGGAGCAACATATGTTGCCATCCAAGCACCGTTACCATGGACGCCCCTGCTTATTTCAGCAAGACAATGCCAAGCCACGTGTTACATCAACGTGGCTTCATAGTAAAAGAGTGCGGGTACTAGACTGGCCTGCCTGTAGTACAGACCTGTCCCCCATTGAAAATGTGTGGCGCATTATGAAGCCTAAAATACCACAACGGAGACCCCCGGACTGTTGAACAACTTAAGCTGTACATCAAGCAAGAATGGGAAAGAATTCCACCTGAGAAGCTTCAAAAATGTGTCTCCTCAGTTCCCAAATGTTTACTGAGTGTTGTTAAAAGGAAAGGCCATGTAACACAGTGGTGAACATGCCCTTTCCCAACTACTTTGGCACGTGTTGCAGCCATGAAATTCTAAGTTAATTATTATTTGCAAAAAAAAAAAAAAAGTTTATGAGTTTGAACATCAAATATGTTGTCTTTGTAGTGCATTCAATTGAATATGGGTTGAAAAGGATTTGCAAATCATTGTATTCCGTTTATATTTACATATAACACAATTTCCCAACTCATATGGAAACGGGGTTTGTACTTTGAGAGTCACCGTTGTAGCCTTCAAAGTCCTCTAAAACAACTTCAAAACCCTCCATCAGCATTTTATATACACACTGCAAGTTTATATATAATGTAGTAACAGACATTTTTATAACAATATATAATATGTACAATATTTACCGTATTTTGGTCATTTTAATCATTGCCAGGACTGATTTCTTTGGCGCATTGCTTTCTGTTTCCATAGCAACGCACGTCCGACTTCCGGCAACAAATGTGTGTTCCTGCTGTCGGAAACAAAGACGTGTGTGTGTTCTAATCTTTGCAGACTTGGTAACAAACAACGAAGATGACTATTTTCGGACAAGTGAGGATTCACAACCTTATCTTTTTGAAGCTGAATATATGGAAGATGAACTACTGCTTCTCGCAGCCAGCACGGAGGAAGAGTGAGACTTTGGAGCAGATGGAAGCCGAGAGAGTGAGGTGAAAGTGACGACTCTATAAATGTGGAATTTGGAACCAAGCTATTTTGACATAAATGGAGTGCTTACCCAAATGAAACCGGAAAAAACTTCCCAGCTGGACCAAAACGCACAACTTTAAATATTGATCATGATATTACAACTACAGTACATACGCTGCCTGGCTAGCTGTGTACAAACAAAACAGGAAATAATACTTTACAGATACTATAATATGATTGTTCATGTTTTTCACTCAAATTGGTGTCTTATCGCAATTTGTTGTGTATTGCAAATGTACGTAAAAGCTAGCTTATCTCTCGCTGTAGTTAGCTTCCACGGCTAATACCGTAGCACGGCGATGTGTTACTATGATAGAAAAATAATTCCTCAGTGTTTGCTTTTACAATAACTGTCGCTACAGTTTGGTTATTATACAGGTTACGGAACGTAAATAAAGTATTGACGGTTTTTGAATGCATTTTTAATGCTTTCTGTCTTGCCTCTTGGTGAGGGCGGTCGCATTTTTCTCCGCTCCCTCCTTCCTTGCTTGCTTTCTTGTGTCCTTGTCTTGTCTGAACTTTTTTGAAGCCTCTTTCTTTTCGCTGTCCTCAAATCTAAACATCAAACATGGATATGATCAGCTGGACTCTCAACGCAATTGACAAAGTCTTTTCGACAAGGAAAAGAGGTTCGGGGGAGCCTGGCTGCCCTGATGGAACCATTGCTGCGGGGTACGTGAGAGACTCCTGGGATAAATGGAGACTCATGTGCCTCTCAGTCCTTTCCATCGAGGACGTGGAAGACATCGACCTATTTGGAACCGTGATCGCGGGGCACCTGCTGATTGGGCTGGGCATTGCTCTGGTGTATCGTCAAATTCGGAAGACGATGGCAGCCACTCAAGGAGCCCAACGGCTGTTCATCGCAATGGAAGGATTGGGTCGAGCTGTGGGAACACAGACTGGGGCGATTTCTGATTTGAATCGCAAAATGGATCTCATCTTGGAGAAGCTTGCTGAGAAGGAATAATTAAATTGAATTTGAGAGATCCAGCACGGACACACAGAGCAGGCAGGTCATTGTTTTGACTGCTCGATGAAAACAACATCTTAATCTACGATTTGACTCCCTGGAATGGCCTTGATGCTATCAGAAACAGGCTGATCTGAAGAACTCCCCCGAGGACTCCTCAACGATGGACGCTTTTGACCTTCCTTTTTTTCCAATAACACCTGGTGTCGAACTTTGAGATCGGCCCCAGTCCACAAAAACATTTCAACATCTCACCCAAGTTAATTGGGCATACATGCACGCACCTGCCCCTGGACCAATCAACGCCTTCACCACTGCTTAATTCCTCTTCGGGGTTGTGGATGGCTCAGTAGCGCTTTATAGCGGCAGCCAACCTCCAGGGCCCCAAATCCCCGCCCCCCCTCTGTTGCGAGTTGTTGTGATTACATGTATCATGTTTATGTGTGCCATGCTATGTGAGGTTTTTTCATCGGACTCAGTCTGGACCCCTTCTGAGGGTCCAGCCTTAGACTGATATTTTTTTTTACTCTTCCCCCTTTCCCAATGTCACCTTTTTCCCACCTTTTTTAAGGAGCGCCGTTAGTGGCGGATCCATTGGCGGTCTCGTCTTGTCCCCTTGTAACGTATGTCTGCTTTTAGTGGGACTGTGCCGAAAATGAAACTTCACTTCTTATGTGTCTTGTACATGTTAAAGAATGGACAACAATAAAGCATCTTGATCTTGAACCTTGAATCTTAAAGTGATTTAGAGGTAGAAATGATTGCTCCTATTAGCTGCATTGCTAGCTCCCAAGAACGAGACAATTTTTACATGTTAAAATGAGAGAAAAAAAATATATATATTTTGTCTTCTTGTCTCTCATAATGATTGTGGACAGGCAGAATTCCCCCCCAAAAAGTGCAGTTCCCTTTTAAAGCTACAGATGGGTTTTTTTTACTCCTGTGATAAAAGTGCAATTTCAATGTTAGAAGAAATACCAGAGTATTTTAGCAAAATACTTAAAAAAAGATTTAAAATATTTCTGTAAAGAATGGCGCTACTCACTTATATGCCCTCCTTTAAACAGCAACAGCGTTTTTCATCCAATACATCACAATAAAAATGAAAAACACTCCATAAAAAAACATTGTGATGGGGATTTCCAGGCTGAAACTGGAACAAAAACCAAATAACCAAAATGTTATTTTGTTTGAGGGGATTCTCCATGTTTGTCTGATGATTGAACAAACTGCCATCAAGTTGACTGAAAGTGAAAGTCAGAAGTAACTTGTGGAACTTTGGAGAGAAAACAACAGCAGAAGAATTCAAACCAATGGCTATCAAGCAAAAAGAAAGTGAAAGCCATGTTATTTTGGTGCGGATCCAAATATATGACATGTTTTCCCACACCTATTTATTTGTTAGAGTCTGTGTTTACTTGAAATATTACGACACAAGAACACATTGTGGAAAGTGCCTGAGGAGCCTTCCCTCCTGGGTTGTTCTATCTCTGGGGCCCTCATGTGGCCTGATGAGTCACTCTTCCTTTCCACCCTCATTAGTTAAGGACATGAGCCATAGTTCCTTTCAGATTAACCCCACTCCTTCAAATTTGCAGCGCACTGGTCTAGCAAACTTGATTAAAATACTTGGACTTTAGTAAGACTTATTGTCTCTTGACTTTGTTATTTTAATACATTGAAAATGACTTTTGAATGACTTTGTAGGTAATTAAATTGTAATGTCAATGATTCATTTGTTTCCAACGTGCTACAGCAAAAGTCTCCAAACCATCACTATATATATATATATATATATATATATATATATATATATATATATATATATATATATATATATATATATATATATATATATATATATACACACATATATATATAGATATATATATATATATATATATATATATATATATATATATATATATATATGCTATGCTACGTATACAAAATGGTTGTGTTGAGAGCGATTGAGACATAGTAGGAGAAACTAAACCAAACAAAACAAGGATGAAGCCAAACTCCCGGTGGCTGACGAGCTACTGTGCAAACACAATGACATGTGAAGTGCAGTGACAGCAAACACGGGCTTCAGTGTCACAATACGGGACAGGAAGTGTATGAATCAGTCCAAGTCAGCCCCCCCCCCAAACACACACACACACACACACACACACACACACACACACACATTCTTGCTTTTGTTACCTTCTTGAGACCGCCGAAAGATGCCTACCTCTTTAGAACCACCCTTTATAAATATATAAAGGTTTGTATTTACAACATGAATAATACATACATACTATGCTAATATAAAAAAAGCTTGTAGTGAAAAATGAGTTGGAATTTCAAAAGAAAAAGGTCACAATTTCAGAAGAAAAACTTAGAATTTTGGCAGTATTATAATAAAAGTCGTCATTTTACTCAACGCAAGTTAAAATTTTACAATAAAAACTGAACATTTGTGCAATATTATAACAGTTGGAATTTTACTCAATAACAGTCGCAATTTTACAAGAAAAGCTTAAAATGTTGGCAATTTTATGAAAAGAGTCGTAATTTTTACTCGACAAGTCACAATTGTATAAGAAAACTTTCAAATTCCGGCAATGTTATAATAATCAGAATTTTACTTGGCAAAATTATGACAAAAGTCATAATTTCACTCAAAAAAAATGTCACTGTTTTACAAAAACAACAAAAAAGTCTGAATTTTATAGGACAAATGTCACCATTTTTGCACTAATATGTAATCATTTTACATTAAAAAAGTCATAATTTTACGAGAAAATATTGTAATATTATAGAAACAATTTGAGAAATTGTTCCCAATTTTGCAAGAAAAAAGTCGACATTGTGAGAAAAAGACTGATTTTAGTACTTTTTTAAAAATGTTTATGGTTTGTTGGTAATTGGTTTTTAATCTTCATTATTTACATGACGTTATTACAGTATGTCTCTATATACATTTATTTATTTATTTCTTCATTAATTTTGGCCAAAGGGGGCGCATTTCAATTTCTTACACACACTTGTTATTTCATATGTTGACCAGTGGTGGAGCACTTTTAAAACCGACACACAGTCAATTTGAAAAATCCCTTCTTTTTACAACCACCCTCATTTTGATAGATTTCACCACCAGGGGTGCAAATGAGACATTCTCTATTAGATGCAATGGTTTTCCCTATTGGGACCATGATTTATGTCCTCACTTGTTCACACCTCATATAGAAGGTACTTTTCCTTGTTGATGTCTCAAGAAGGGTAGAAATACAAGAAAACGAACACACACACACACTCTCTTGCATTTGTTACCTTCTTGAGACGGCCGAAAGATGCCTACCTCTTTAGAACCACCCTTTATAAATATATAAAGATGTGTATTTACAACTTTAATAATATATACATACTATGTAAATATACAAAAATTGTTGTGAAAAATGAGTTGGAATTTCAAAAGAAAAGGGTCACAATTTCAGAAGAAAAACTTAGAAGTTTGGCAGTATTATAATAAAAGTCGTCATTTTACTCAACGCAAGTTAAAATTTTACAAGAAAAACTAAACATGTGTGCAATATTATGATAAAAGTTGTAATTTTACTCAACAGTCGCAATTTTACAAGAAAAGCTTAAAATGTTGGCAATTTTATGAAAAGAGTCGTAATTTTTACTCGACATAAGTCACAATTGTATAAGAAAACTTTCAAATTTCGTCAATATTATAATAATCAGAATTTTACTTGGCAAAATTATGACAAAAGTCATAATTTCACTCAAAAAAATGTTACTGTTTTAAAAGAACAACAAAAAATTGGCAATATTGTGATAAAAGTTTGAAGTTTATAGGAACAATGTCACCATTTTGTATTAAAAAGTAATCATTTTACATTTTTTTTAAAAAGTTATAATTTTACGAGAAAATATTGCAATATTACAGAAACAGAAAGAATATGAGAAATTGTTCCCAATTTTAACAGAAAAAAGTCGACACTGAGTAAAAGACTGCTTTTAGTTATTTAAAAAAATATTTTTTTTTTATTGTTTGTTGGTAATTGTTTTTTAAATCTTCATTATTTACATCAAGTTATTATAGATTTATTTATTTTTGTAATTAATTTTGGCCAAAGGGGGCGCATTTCAATTTCTTACACCCACTTGTTATTAAATATGTTGGCCACAGGGAGAGCACTTCAAAGTTTTACACAAACTTGTTATTTCATATGTTGCACTTTTTAAAACCGACACAGTCAATTTGAAAAATCCCTCCTTTTTGGGACCACCCTCATTTTGATAGATTTCATCACCAGTGGTGCAAATGAGACATTCTCTATTAGATGCGATAGTTTTCCGTATTGGGACCATGATTTATGTCCTAACTAGTTCACACCTCCTCATATGGACGGCACTTTTCCTTGTTGATGTCTCAAGAAGGGTAGAAATACAAGAACACACACACACACACACACACACACACACACACACACACACACACACACACACACACACACACACACACACACACACACACACACACACACATTCGTGCATTTGTTACCTTCTTGAGACCGCTGAAAGATGACTACCTCTTTAGAACCACCCTTTATAAATATATAAAGATTTGTATTTACAACATGAATAATATATACATACTAGGTAAATATAAAAAAGCTTGTTGTGAAAAATGAGTTGGAATTTCAAAAGAAAAAGATCACAATTTCAGAAGAAAAACTTAAAATTTTGGCAGTATTATAATAAAAGTCGCCATTTTACTCAACGCTAGTTAAAATTTGACAAGAAAAACTGAACATGTGTGCAATATTAAGATAAAAGTTAGAATTTTACTAAATAACAGTCGCAATTTTACAAGAAAAGCATAAAATGTTGGCAATTTTATGAAAAGAGTGGTAATTTTTACTCGACATAAGTCACAATTGTATAAGAAAACTTTCAAATGTTGGCAATATTATAATAATAATCAGAATTTTACTTGGCAAAATTATGACAAAAGTCATAATTTCACTCAAAAAAATGTTACTGTTTTAAAAGAACAACAACAAAAAATTGGCAATATTGTGATAAAAGTCTGAAGTTTATAGGACCAATGTCACCATTTTGCATTAAAAAGTAATTATTATTATTATTTTTTTTAAGTAATTTTACGAGAAAATATTGCAATATTACAGAAACAAAGAATATGTAGTTATTTTTTTTAATTTATTTTTTTATTGTTTGTTGGTAATTGGTTTTTAATCTTCATTATTTAAAATACATCAAGTTATTATAGATTTTTTTATTTTTTTAAATTAATTTTGGCCAAAGGGGGCGCATTTCAATTTCTTACACACACTTGTTATTAAATATGTTGGCCACAGGGGGAGCACTTCAAATGTTTACACACACACTTGTTATTTCATATGTTGCACTTTTTAAAACCGACACACAGTCAATTTGAAAAATCCCTCCTTTTTGGGACCACCCTCATTTTGATAGATTTCACCACCAGGGGTTCAAATGAGACATTCTCTATTAGATGCAATGGTTTTCCGTATTGGGACCATGATTTATGTCCTCACTTGTTCACACCTCCTCATATGGACGTTACTTTTCCTTGTTGATGTCTCAAGAAGGGTAGAAATACAAGAACACACACACACACACACACACACACACACACACACACACACACACACACACACACACACACACACACACACACACACACACACACAAACACACATTCTTGCATTTGTAACCTTCTTGAGACCGCTGAAAGATGCCTACCTCTTTAGAACCCATCCATCCATCCATTTTCTACCGCTTATTCCCTTTGGGGTCGCGGGGGGCGCTGGAGCCTATCTCAGCTACAATCGGGCGGAAGGCGGAACCACCCTTTATAAATATATAAAGATTTGTATATACAACATGAATAATTTATACATACTATGCAAATATAAAAAAGCTTGTTGAGAAAAATGAGTTGGAATTTCAAAAGAAAAAGGTCACAATTTCAGAAGAAAAACTTAGAATTTTGGCAGTATTATAATAAAAGTCGTCATTTTACTCAACGCAAGTCAAAATTTTACAAGAAAAACTGAACATTTGTGCAATATTATGATAAAAGTTAGAATTTTACTCAATATCAGTCGCAATTTTACAAGAAAAGCTTAAAATGTTGGCAGTTTTATGAAAAGAGTCGTAAATTTTACTCAACATAAGTCACAATTGTATAAGAAAACTTTCAAATTTCGGCAATATTATAATAATAATAATCAGAATTTTACTTATGACAAAAATCACAATTTTTTTTACTGTTTTAAAAGAACAACAACAAAAAATTGGCAATATTGTGATAAAAGTCTGAAGTTTATAGGACCAATGTCACCATTTTTCATTAAAAAGTAATAATTTTATATTTAAAAAGAAAAAAAAAGTAATAATTTTCTGAGAAAATATTGCAATATTACAGAAACAAAGAATATGTAGTTATTTTTTAATTAATTTTTTTATTGTTGGTAATTGGTTTTTAATCTTCATTATTTACGTCAAGTTATTATAGATTTATTTATTTTTTGTAATTAATTTTGGCCAAAGGGGGCGCATTTCAATTTCTTACACACACTTGTTATTAAATATGTTGGCCACAGGGGGAGCACTTCAAAGTTTTACACACACTTGTTATTTCATATGTTGCACTTTTTAAAACCGACAGTCAATTTGAAAATTCCCTCCTTTTTGGGACCACCCTCATTTTGATAGATTTCACCACCAGGGGTGCAAATGAGACATTTTCTATTAGATGCAATGGTTTTCCCTATTGGGACCATGATTTATGTCATCACTTGTTCACACCTCCTCATATGGAAGGTACTTTTCCTTGTTGATGTCTCAAGAAGGGTAGAAATACAAGAACACACACACACACACACACACACACACACACACACACACACACACACACACACACACACACACACACACACACACACACACACACACACACACACACACACACACACACACACACACACACACACACACACACACACACACACACACACACAAGTCAGCAGCTGAGATGTGCTGAGCAAACAGCATAGGTCATGGCCAACACAGGACACAGATAATCATCTAATGGAGACAGACACACACAGCAGCACCAGATTTAAAGCTCAAATAAATCAAGGTTAAAAGGCTCCGATAGATGGAGGGGAACATATGATCAACTTGGGCGGGGAGGACCGATGAGCCGAGGTACGCTCCGATTCTGCAACAGGAATGATGAGATCCAGCCTTTTTTTCTTCTCTTTTTATGGTAATGAAAGGAATTAACAGAGCGCTTCCCTGCTCCAGAAATGGCGCTGACTGGAGGCTGATTGATAAATGGCACGGAAAACAGATGCAGGCTATTAATTTTCTATTTATTTTTTATTTTTATAAGGCTGGTGGTGGGGGGCAAAACCCATAGTCTGAGAGAAATGTATCACTGGAGTGTTTCTAAATCACTTGAGAAGTTGAACTGAAAACACTAGAGATGTCCGATAATGGCTTTTTTGCCGATATTGTCCAACTCTTAATTACCGATTCCGATATCAACCGATACCGATATATACAGTCGTGGAATTAACACATTATTATGCCTAATTTTGTTGTGATGCCCCTCTGGATGCATTAAACAATGCAACAAGGTTTTTCCAAAATAAATCAACTCAAGTTATGGAAAAAAAATGCCAACATGGCAGTGCCATATTTATTATTGAAGTCACAAAGTGCTTTTTTTTTTTTTTTAACATGCCTCAAAACAGCAGCTTGGAATTTGGGACATGCTCTCCCTGAGAGAGCATGAGGAGGTTGAGGTGGGCGGGGTTTTGTGTAGGAGGGGTGTATATTGTAGCGTCCCGGAAGAGTTAGTGCTGCAAGGGCTTCTGGGTATTTGTTCTGTTGTGTTTATGTTGTGTTACGGTGCGGGTGTTCTCCCGAAATGTGCTTGTCATTCTTGTTTGGTGTGGGTTCACAGTGTGGCGCATATTTGTAACAGTGTTAAAGTTGTTTATACGGCCACCCTCAGTGTGACCTGTATGGCTGTTGACCAAGTATGCATGTGAAAAACCGTAGATATGTGATTGGGCCAACACGCAAAGGCAGTGCTTTTAAGGTTTATTGGCGCTCTGTACTTCTCCATACGTCCGTGTACACAGCGGCGTTTTAAAAAGTCATAAATTTATCTTTATGAAGCCGATTCCGATAATTTCCGATATTACATTTTAAAGCATTTATCGGCCGATAAACATACATAAACATCTCTATTAATAAGCACACAATGTTACGCAGAGGTATAGTTAGAATTTTATTGACAAATTATACTATTTATAGTCACGGTGGAAAGGGTTTTATTTTCCTAAATTCACACACTGTGTTACTGTTCAAACTGTGTCTAATATTACGGTGACCAAGAATATTAAATATACTTGTTAAATAAAACCTCTGCTTTGTTTTTAATGGATGCGTAGACCTATTATGTTGTTGTTGGTCAATAGGGTGGTACTCTGAGGGCCAAGTTTTTTCTAAGGCGGTACTTTGTGGAAAGTAGTTTGAGAACCACCGAGCTAAGGTCTATAACAGGCCTGGGCAATTATTTTGACTCAGGGGGCCAAATTTAGAGGAAAAAACGTGTCTGAGGGTCAGTATATCTATTTTTAGGAACACTAATACAAAACCTCCCAATAATGTCTGATTGGAAGCTAAAAACGTTATGACAGACCATCTTAAAAAGGGAATGGAATTTAAAAAAAAATTTTCTGAATGCGACTGTCAGGTTCAAACACTGATGACATCTATTAAACAAGACAAGAAGCAAGGAATTAAACAGAGACTGAATCAAATTTGGCACAATGATGAGAAACGCGTACACCTGTACCATTGTACTGACGAAAGATTGTACGCCTCCTCTTTTATTTGGACTTTCCCTGATTACATGGCAACAGCTGTTTCTAAGGGAGGGGGGTCATAAACAGCCATCGCCTTTGATTACAAAACAGTTCAAAGAAAAGGTCGTAAAACAGTTAAAAGAAAGGTCCCTGGAAGGGAGTCAGGCCCTGCTTCCTCTCCGCTTTGTAGATCTCGGGTCAAGACAAAATCTTTCTGTGGATTACGATACATCAAAGAAACAGAACCCTCATGTCACTCCCCATCCTACACAGTGGAGTTTTACAAGCCTTCTGCTTGGTAGGATCAAAGACAGCTTTTGTCTTCTCGCCGGGAACTCATGGCAACACAAAGTTGTGTGATAACTTAGACACAATTATTCTGACAGAGACACCCAGAATGTACATGAAAATAAAGAATGTGTGATTTACAATATTAACTATGAACAATAAAAGACTGAATATTGACAACATATGAACGTCCCCCCCCCCCCCCCCCCCAATATGTCATTTTATCACTCCAAGCAACGTTTGTAAGTTTTACAAACAATTCTTACTTACTAAACCGTCCCATGTGCGATGTCTGTAGAAGTGTTTTCATGCATATTTGTACGTGCTATCGTAACGTAAGCAAGCTAGCATTAATGGTGTCGGAATAATTGTATCCAAGTTATCACAAAACTTCGTGTTTCCTTGAGTTCCTGGCGAGCAGACAAAAGCTGTCTTTGATCTTACCAAACAAAAGGCTTGTAAAACTCCACTGTGTAGGATGGGGAGCGACATGATACTGTCTGTTTCTTTGATGTATTGTAATCAACAGGAAGATTTTGTCTTTACCCGAGATCTACAAAGCGGAGAGGAGGCAGGGCCTGACCTCCCTCCAGGCACTTTTTCTTGGAACTGTTTTGTGACCAAAGGCAGCGGCTGTTTACGACCCCCTTCCTTTAGAAACAGCTGTTGCCATGTAATCAGGGAAAGTCCAAAAAAAAGAGGAGGCGTACAATCTTTCGTCAGAGCGTGGGACGACACTGTACAATTGTACATTTACCAGTTCAATGGCATTCTTTTATTATGGTTTCAATTTTGTAAACTTACCAAAACATCACTGTTGACTAGGCCTGGGCGATATATCGATTTTATCGATATATTCAAGTTTTTGTTCCAGACGATTAAAAAAAAATAAAACATCTAATTTTTTTTTCATCTCAAGCTCTGGCATTCATTTTACCCCCAGGAGCTTTTGTTACCTTCGCCCACCCCCTTACTTCCTTAGCGGAGATTCAAAAGAGGGCTGATGCTAACGAGAGCAAGGGCTTTGTTCCAAAGAAAGGAAAAGTGTTGTCAGTACTTTGGTTTCACGGCAACAGGCGTGGAAAAAATACATTTTCATAATGGGAGCTTCAGTTTAAAGGGGAACATTATCACCAGACCTATGTAAGCGTCAATATATACCTTGATGTTGCAGAAAAAAGACCATATATTTTTTTAACCGATTTCCGAACTCTAAATGGGTGAATTTTGGCGAATTAAACGTGTTTAATTAAACAACGTGACGTCACATCGGGAAGCAATCCGCCATTTTCTCAAACACATTACAAACACCGAGTCAAATCAGCTCTGTTATTTTCCGTTTTTTCGACTGTTTTCCGTACCTTGGAGACATCATGCCTCGTCGGTGTGTTGTCGGAGGGTGTAACAACACGAACAGGGACGGATTCAAGTTGCACCAGTGGCCAAAAGATGCGAAAGTGGCAAGAAATTGGACGTTTGTTCCGCACACTATACCGACGAAAGCTATGCTACGACAGAGATGGCAAGAATGTGTGGATATCCTGCGACACTCAAAGCAGATGCATTTCCAACGATAAAGTCAAAGAAATCTGCCGCCAGACCCCCATTGAATCTGCCGGAGTGTGTGAGCAATTCAGGGACAAAGGACCTCGGTAGCACGGCAAGCAATGGCGGCAGTTTGTTCCCGCAGACGAGCGAGCTAAACCCCCTGGATGTCTTGGCTCACACCGTCCCTTATGCCACCGAAGATGATCAAGAGAAGAATATCGACCCTAGCTTGCTGACATCAACTCCAAAACTGGACAGATCAGCTTTCAGGAAAAGAGTGCGGATGAGGGTATGTCTACAGAATATATTAATTGATGAAAATTGGGCTGTCTGCACTCTCAAAGTGCATGTTGTTGCCAAATGTATTTCATATGCCGTAAACCTAGTTCATAGTTGTTA
>NC_084554.2:11295000-11307500 GCF_033978685.3 Nerophis lumbriciformis
CATGAATAATGATCTCAGCGTCGCTAGTGGACAAAATGGAACGAATTTTAGCGATATTACGGAGATGAAAGAAGGCCGTTTTAGTAACACTCTTAATGTGTGACTCAAAGGAGAGAGTTGGGTCGAAGATAATACCCAGATTCTTTACTGAATCGCTTTGTGTAATTGTTTGGTTGTCAAATGTTAAGGTGGTATTATCAAATAAATGTCGGTGTTTAGCAGGACCGATAATCAGCATTTCCGTTTTCTTAGTGTTGAGTTGCAAGAAGTTAGCGGACATCCATTGTTTAATTTCATTAAGACACGCCTCCAGCTGACTACAATCCGGCGTGTTGGTCAGCTTTAGGGGCATGTAGAGTTGGGTGTCATCAGCATAGCAATGAAAGCTAACACCGTATTTGCGTATGATGTCGCCTAGCGGCAGCATGTAAATACTGAAGAGTGCAGGGCCAAGAACCGAACCTTGGGGGACTCCGCACGTTACCTTAACATAGTCCGAGGTCACATTGTTATGGGAGACGCACTGCATCCTGTCAGTAAGATAAGAGTTAAACCACGACAAGGCTAAGTCTGACATACCAATACGTGTTTTGATACGCTCTAATAAAATGTTATGATCGACGGTATCGAAAGCAGCGCTAAGATCAAGAAGCAGCAACATAGATGACGCATCAGAATCCATCGTTAGCAGTAGATCATTAGTCATTTTTGCGAGGGCTGTCTCCATAGAGTGATTTGCCCTGAAACCGGATTGAAAAGGTTCACAGAGATTGTTAGACATTAAGTGTTCATTTAGCTGCTGTGCGACAATTTTTTCGAGGATTTTCGAGATAAACGGAAGGTGGGACACCGGCCGGTAGTTAACCATGAGGTCAGGATCGAGGTTAGGTCTTTTGAGCAAAGGATGAATAACCGCTTTTTTGAATGCTAGTGGAACAGTGCCAGAGGAAAGTGATAAGTTTATAATATTTAGCACTGATGGACCTAATAATACAGAAAGCTCCTTAATAAGTTTCCCAGGAAATGGGTCAAGTAAACATGTTGTTTGTTTTGTCCCATTGACACATCTTAACAATTCCTCTAGTGTTATTTCATCAAAGAGAGAGAAACTATTTTGGAGGGCGGTATCCTTCGTAGATACAGTCGTATCTGTGTTAATAGAACCCAGTTGTAGCTGCGATGCATTGTCTTTAATCTCCTTTCTAATGAGTTCAATTTTCTTATTAAAGAAATTCATAAAATCATCTGCTGAGTGGGTGGAGCTACTGGGAGGAGTCCCTTGTTGGGTTAGCGATGCTACTGTACTAAACAAAAATTTCGGATCATTTTTGTTGAGGTGGATGAGATTTGAGTAATATTTAGCTTTAGCTAGGGTAAGCATGTGTTTATAAGTTATTAAACTATCACTCCATGCTTGATGGAAAACCTCAAGTTTAGTAGCGCGCCATTTGCGTTCCAGCTTTCTACATGATAATTTATGGGCTCTAGTTTCTTCTGTAAACCATGGGGTGCGCCTTTTAGGGGCTCTTTTAAGCTTTAGCGGTGCTATACTATCAATGGTGTCGCGCAGGGCGTCATTAAAGTTGTTAGTGAGGTTATCAATAGAGCCGACATAATTTGGGAATGGTGCCATTACCGAAGGCAGTAGGCCAGCAAGAGTCATCGTTGTGGCAGCATTAATGTTGCGGCTGCTATAGTAGTTATTATTATTAGTTTGTTGACAATGAGTCAGAACTTCAAATTTTATAAGGTAATGATCGGACATTACTTTAGTATACGGGAGTATCGTAACTTTGGAGGTGGTGACACCCCTGACCAGCACTAGATCTATCGTATTTCCGTTGCGATGCGTAGGTTCATTTATTATTTGTGTAAGACCACAGCTATCAATTATAGTCTGGAGCGCCATGCACTGAGGGTCCGATGGGGTATTCATATGGATATTAAAGTCCCCCATTATGATTATATTGTCGGCGTGCGTCACTAAATCAGCAACGAACTCTGAAAATTCACTGATGAAGTCCGAATTGGGTCCTGGGGGGCGGTAGATAACAGCCAGGTGGAGAGGCAGCGGTGTGACAAACCTCATAGTAAGCATCTCAAACGAGTTATATTTATTATTTAGGTTCGGGGTAAGATTAAAGTTTTTATTGTGTATGAGTGCAACTCCCCCACCCCTTTTAATGGGACGGGCAATATGCGCTCCCGCATAGCCAGGAGGAGACGCCTCACCCAGCGCAAAGAAATCGTCTGGTTTGAGCCAGGTCTCGGCGAGACCAATAACGTCAAGATTATTGTCTCTAATGACCTCATTAACTAATAGCGTTTTGGAAGATAATGATCTTATGTTTAAGAAGCCCATATTATAGGTAGTGGGCTGTTTTGAGGAGTTTTTGTTGAAATTATCCGTAGTAGCAATATTAATAATGTTGTGTTTATTATGTGTAGTGCACTTTAAATAATTTCGACCATATCTAGGAATTGATATGACGGGAATTTTCCGATTGTTTGCTTGATGTTGTGATAAACCGAACGCATCATAACTTGCCACCTCAGTAGAGTGCATGTCTACTTCTGACACAGAAAAAACATTTTTTGAGTTGTGTATTGTTCTAAAATAGTTGCTATGTGTGCAGGTATTATCCAGCCTGGCGCTGGCTAGTTCTATTTTAACAAACTTCTCACCCGGACTAGCGCTTCTTTGAGGATTAGCCTTTCGCTTGGTTGTTAGCCCCGCTCGGCATCCCCGCTTCTGCTTCCGCTCACACCGCTTACGTGTCTTCCGTTGACGGTCCCCGCTGGCACTTAACTCCGCTGCTTTAGAGGCCGCTGGATGTAGCCAGCGCAAAATCCCCATGCTAGCGAGGAGGTCGAAAGTACCCGCATCTTTCAGCCTATAACGGCCCGATCTATCCACATCCAGAATCGTCTGTCGGTCGTATCTGATCACGAAGTGTCCACGCTGTGAGCCAGCCATGAAATAGACAGAATTGACGGGTATTTTTGCCAAATCCCTCTACACTTCCAAGAGCGTCTGCAAGCCGCTGCCATCAGGGCGCCGCCATCTTAAAAAGAACTTACACATCTGTGAAGGCGCCATTAATGCTGAAAGGTACATACAGGTTTTGGAGCAACATATGTTGCCATCCAAGCAACATTACCATGGACGCCCCTGCTTATTTCAGCAAGACAATGCCAAGCCACGTGTTACATCAACGTGGCTTCATAGTAAAAGAGTGCGGGTACTAGACTGGCCTGCCTGTAGTCCAGACCTGTCTCCCACTGAAAATGTGTGGCGCATTATGAAGCCTAAGATAGCACAACGGAGACCCCCGGACTGTTGAACAACTTAAGCTGTACATCAAGCAAGAATGGGAAAGAATTCCACCTGAGAAGCTTAAAAAATGTGTCTCCTCAGTTCCCAAACGTTTACTGAGTGTTGTTAAAAGGAAAGGCCATGTAACACAGTGGTGAACATGCCCTTTCCCAACTACTTTGGGACGTGTTGCAGCCATCAAATTCTAAGTATTATTTGAAAGAAAAAAAAAAAAGAAAAAAAAAGTTTATGAGTTTGAACATCAAATATCTTGTCTTTGTAGTACATTCAATTGAATATGGGTTGAAAAGGATTTGCAAATCATTGTATTCCGTTTATATTTACATCTGACACAATTTCCCAACTCATATGGAAACGGGGTTTGTGTATGTATATATATACTTATGTGTATATATGTACAGTATATGTGTATACATGTATGTATGTGTAATATATATATATATATATATATATATATGAGACCTCCTTTAAGGCAACGCTTGCCTTGACCTTAAAAAGTTAAAATTCGAGGCCTGCTCATGGCTGATCGGTATTGGAATGGGCAACAAAAATTGCCAAAAGGAACATCCCTTATTATAAGCAAAGGCTGAAGTCCAGCATTGTCCATCTATTAGGGCGTTATTTTTGGCTTTTTTCCTGGTTTTTGCCCTGGCCGTTGGCATGTTTCTTCTTCTGTGTTTTTTTTCGATTCGCAAGATTTCGAGCTTGGAGGAACGAGAGTGTGGATCGTTATGTGTGTGCTGTGGTAATATCATGTCAGCACAGCCCACACATAACGATCCAAACTCTTCAACACAACACTCAGCGAAAGTCCCTCCACATCTGTGACAGGCAGAATGTGGCATTCAAAGGAGATTTTGAGCAGGAAAACAACAATGAGTGCAGACATAGGGCTTCTTTTGTACACGGTTGTGTTTGTGGCAGCTGATCTCTGCGGTGGCGACCTGGATCTTTTGATTGATTTGGAAAGTCATTAAAATCTCAGCTGGTGGCCAAAGATAGGCCTTGTTATCTGGTATCCACACAGTGTATCCTCCCACTTGCATGGGTACTTGCTCTTTCCCCTTTAACGTGACTTTTCTACCAGGGATGGAATAATTAACCAGTTTTCCTATCAACTGTGATGAACACCATCTCTTATTTAATTGCAAAGGCTCCACTATATTTTGTGTTTCAGTCCTCCTCACTCGCTGTAACGGTTAGAATATTGATTGATAATTTTTGCTTTGTTCCGAACGTGCGCAGCTTTCTGTTATTGTTGTTCTGCTATTTTATTACCGATATTATGATTACTGATTGTGGAGGGAGATGTTGCCAGCGCTGCCTGCAGTAGCAAAGGTCACCGCCTCTGTCCATGGTGCTGAGGACAGAGCACCATCAGAAGGGGGCGTGGCAGTGCTGACGGCGAGACACAGCTGGCAGGTGATTAGATTTCACAGATAATACGTGGTAATCTAATCATCTGTTGTCTTTAACAGTGAGCTAAAAAGCTAACATACTAACAATAGCATGCTTACAGTTCGCATTAATGAGGTGTATACCTGCTAAATTTGCTTAAAAAAAACCTAGCAATTAGCATCAAAACCAGTACAACAAACAGATTTTTTTTCTTCAAAGAACTACAAAATGCGATTTGGGTAGAAATTTCATGTGAATGCTGAAGAGCCAAAGCCGAACTGAAATGCTAACAGTTCGCATGCAGGCTGGATAGCATCAAGTAGGCGAGAAACCGTAAAGTGATTTAAAAAAAAAAAAAAGTTCGAAAATGAGCAAAAAAAGCTAACATGCTAACAATAGCATGCTTACAGATAGCATTAATGGGGTGTATACCTGCTAAATTAGCTAAAAAAGCTAGCGATTAGCTTCCAAACCAGTACAACATAGGGATGTTTTTCTTCAAAGAACTACAAAATGCGATTTCGGTAGAAATTTCATGTGAATGCTGAAGAGACAAAGCCGAATATATTACTTTCAGGTGCTACTACCAAACCTTGCCCCCCCCCCAACGCTGCCCACCCACACATCAACCGCCCCCCATCTCCGTGCGTCAGTTGAAGTGGGCAAGGTTGGGGGGGGTTTGGTGGTAGCGGGGGTGTATATTGTAGCCCAAAAGAGTTAGGGCTGGAAGGGATTCTGGGTATTTGTTCTGTTGTGTTTATGTTGTGTTACGGTGCGGATGTTCTCCCGAAATGTGTTTGTCATTCTTGTTTGGTGTCTGTTCACAGTGTGGCGCATATTTGTAACAGTGTTAAAGTTGTTTATGCGGCCACCCTCAGTGTGACTTGTATGGCTGTTGATCAAGTATGTCTTGCAGTCACGTACGTGTGTCTGCAGAAGCATCATACAACATGTGACTGGGCCGGCACGCTGTTTGTACGGTGCAAAAGCGGACGCGACGACAGGTTGTAGAGGACGTTAAAAGGCAGTGCTATCACGGCACGCCCTTAATATTATTGTCCCTGTGAAAATCGGGACAAATTCGGGGGAATGGTTGCCCCGGGAGATTGTCGGGAGGGGCACTGAAATTCGGGAGTCTCCCGGAAAAATCGGGAGGGTTGGCAAGTATAGCCATTCAAAGAAGGTAAATTCATTAAAAAGTGCATGTTAGATTTTTTAAAGAAATCTTTTCTTGCGGCCCAGCCTCACCCAGTTTCTGCATCTAGTGGCCCCCAGGTAAATTGAGTTTGAGACCCCTGCTTTAAGACAATAACACAGCATGTCTCATGTATAATTTGGGAGAGAATGCAGAAGATGTTCAGCCAGATTGTCTACAATTGGCAATCAGTCTATCACCGTACATCATCAGCAGGCCGTGGGTCCCTCCCGACTTTATGTGAGCGTAAACATGACAGAAGTGTTTACACTCTGCTAATCTCCCACAGGCAACAGGACTGCAGTGCAGAGCGGGATTTGCCCTCGGCTGATAGCGAGCCGTAAGTGGCCGCAGCAGCTGAGAGGTCCATGTGTCTCTTTTTGCTGCTTCATTATTTCTCTGCTACCTGACACCCCTTTGAATCTTCTGCACTTCTGTGTGTGTGTGTGTGTGTGTGTGTGTGTGTGTGTGTGTGTGTGTTCTGGCAATGCTTACTTAATGGGGACATCGCTCTGTTTACACAGTCACCTTTAGGGGACCTCGGACAGTATGGGGACAAAAAAAACCATTTAATAGTACTGTGATTCTGTCTGGTATCCATCCTTAGTTAAAACTAATAGATTTTTCCAAAAACAAAATCTGGTTTAGTGTTCCTCAGGATGACATTTTCATACAGCATGATTATAAAACATTATTACCTTGATGTACAGCTTGTTGCGACATCAGTGTGTAAAGGATATCACCACATGGGCTCAGGAACACTTCAGAAAACCACTGTCAGTAACTACAGTTGGTCGCTACATCTGTAAGTGCAAGTTAAAACTATACTATGCAAAGCCAAAGCCATTTATCAACAACACCCAGAAACGCCATTTGCTTCGTTGGGCCCGATCTCATCTAAGATGGACTGATGCAAAGTGGAAAAGTGTTCTCACATTTCAAATTGTTTTTGGAAACTGTGGACATTGTGTCTTCCGGACTAAATAGGAAAAGAACCATCCGGATTGTTATAAGCGCAAAGTTGAAAAGCCAGCATCTGTGATGGTATGGGGGTGTATTAGTGCCCAAGACATGGGTAACTTACACATCTGTGAAGGCACCATTAATGCTGAAAGGTACATACAGGTTTTGGAGCAACATATGTTGCCATCCAAGCAACGTTACCATGGACGCCTCTGCTTATTTCAGCAAGACAATGCCAAGCCACGTGTTACAACAGCATGGCTTCATAGTAAAAGAGTGCGGGTACTAGACTGGCCAAAAAAAACAAAAAAAAACAGTGAAGTTGGCACGTTGGGTAAATGGTAAATAAAAACAGAATACAATGATTTACAAATCCTTCTCAACTTATATTCAATTGAATAGACTGCAAAGACAAGATATGTAACGTTCAAACTGCTAAACTTTGTTATTTTTTAGCAAATATTAGATCATTTGGTATTTGACGCCTTCAACATGTTTCAAAAAAGCTGGCACAAGCGGCAAAGAAGACTGAGAAAGTTGAGGGATGCTCATCAAACACTTATTTGGAACATCCCACAGGTGAACAGGCTAATTGGGAACAGGTGGGTGCCATGATTGGGTATAAAAAAGCTTCCATGAAATGCTCAGTCATTCACAAACAAGGATGGGGCGAGGGTCACCACTTTGTCAACAAATGCGTGAGCAAATTGTTGAACAGTTTAAGAACATTTCTCAACCAGCTATTGCAAGGAATTTAGGGATTTCACCATCTAAGGTCCGTAATATCATCAAAAGGTTCAGAGAATCTGGAGAAATCATTGCACGTAACATTGAATGCCCGTGACCTTGGATCCCTCAGGTGGCACTGCATCAAAAAGCGACATCAGTGTGTAAAGGATATCACCACATGGGCTCAGGAACACTTCAGAAAACTACTGTCAGTAACTACAGTTTGTCGCTACTTCTGTAAGTGCAAGTTAAAACTCTACTATGCAAAGCCAAAGCCATTTATCAACAACACCCAGAAACGCCGCCGGCTTCGCTGGGCCCGAGCTCATCTAAGATGGACTGATACAAAGTGGAAAAGTGTTCTCACATTTCAAATTGTTTTTGGAAACTGTGGACGTTGTGTCCTTCGGACTAAAGAGGAAAAGAACCATCCGGATTGTTATAAGCGCAAAGTTGAAAAGCCAGCATGTGTGATGGTATGGGGGTGTATTAGTGCCCAAGACATGGGTAACTTACACATCTGTGAAGGCACATACAGGTTTTGGAGCAACATATGTTGCCATCCAAGCAACGTTACCATGGACGCCCCTGCTTATTTCAGCAAGACAATGCCAAGCCACGTGTTACAACAGCATGGCTTCATAGTAAAAGAGTGTGGGTACTAGACTGGCCTGCCTGTAGTCCAGACCTGTCTCCCATTGAAAATGTGAAGCCTAAAATAGCACAACGGAGACCCCTGGACTGTTGAACAACTTAAGCTGTACATCAAGCAAGAATGGGAAAGAATTCCACCTGAAAAGGTTAAAAAATGTGTCTCCTCAGTTCCCAAACCTTTACTGAGTGTTGTTAAAGGGAAAGGCCATGTAACACAGTGGTAAAAATGCTCCTGTGCCAACTTTTTTGCAATGTGTTGCTGCCATTAAATTCTAAGTTAATGATTATTTGCACAAAAAAAAAATTCAGTTTCTCAGTTGGAACATTAAATATTTTGTCTTTGCAGTCAAATCATTGACTTGGTTTTGCTCAAACAATTGTGTGTAATAAAAGAAAAATAAGGAGCCATTGTGTTGATATCGTTAGGCAAACAATAGCTTTCGCCATAAATAAATTGAAAATAAATGACAGCTTATACAAGTGATTGGTATCGGTAGTTGTGGTATCGGTACTTGTATCAGCAGATCTCACACGTGAATGATCAGCAGAAAACCCTGGCATGAATATTCAATGACAACTTCGTCACATGAACAAGGACAAAATGACCAAACTTGACACTCAAGTCTCTCTCCTCCAAGTGAGTCGTCGTGTTGGAGCGGCGATAAAAGCAAAGTCACCTCAAGGTCATTTCCTTTTATCTGCCACAGCATTGTGCTCTCAGGGAGCTGAAACATTGCACTTTACTCTGACATCAACTTAAGAGACACACTCTTCATCCAGCATGGAAAAGGGTGTTTGAAGCACTCAGGTGCGTGTCCACTTTGTCCTCAGCACGACATTCCACACTTGTCATGAGTGGGCATTAGTACCAGGGCTTCAATACAGTGGAAACTCGACTTACCAGCTCAATTGGTTCCAACTAAAAACACCCGTATATCAAATCAGTGCCGCCCATTGAAATTAATTACAATCGATTGAATCCATCCAAAACAGCACATTTTAACATGCCTTTTTAAAAAGATAGACAGTAGAATGCACTACAAAAACGACAGTAATGTATTTTCCGGACTATAAGGCGCACTTAAAATCCTTTTTTTTTATCTCTGAAAACTCAACAGTGCGCCTTATAACCCGGTGCGCCTAATGTACGGAATAATTCTGGTTGTGCTTACCAACCTCAAAGCTATTTTATTTGGTACATGGTGAAATTATAAGTGTGCCAAGGTTGAACAAATTAACCTTTTTGATAGGGACCCAAACAAGTTTTGCATTAAATATTGAACAAGCAAGGCGTATATAACTTTATAGTGACATGCAAAATCGAGTTTCAAATAATAATAATAATTAAAAAATATCAATGGCATATCAAATACAATTTAAATTAAAAAAAAATTTAATGCCTCTTTTCTATTTGCAACATTCTGAGGTAAATATCAACATTAACTTTTTCCACAGGCTAATAAATTAGAAAATAAAATAATGAATAAACTAACCAATCAGGACTTTAAACTGCTCAGTTTGCAACACACTGATCTAATCTGATGTGCCCAAACTGCCATCTTTTCTTGGATGCTTGTTCATTAATGTCGGGGCTCAGGCTTTGAGCTGAGGCAACCTTCATTATCGAACAAAGTTGTCAATAATAATAATGACTTAGATTTATATAGCGCTTTTCTAGACACTCAAAGCGCTTCACAGAGAAGTGAGAAGCCATCATTCATTCACACCTGGTGTACACCTAATGTTGTGGCTGCTGGGCCACAACATTAGGTACACCTGCAGACTGCAGCACGGATTTCATATTTCATTCATTCACAACTCCTCCAACACGAACATTATTGTTTTTGCACTTTTGGCTTCTTATTAAATAACTTTTTCAAATACATTCAATCTTGCACGTGGAAACTTTAAGTGTGGGCTTTAGTGTATATAACACTCCCATCAGGGGGTGCATTCTACGCCGGGGGTGCATTATCCGGCACAACACGGACTGCAATATACACCCCTGCTACCACCAAATCCCCCCCCTCTGTGCGTCGGTTGAGGTGGGCGGGGTTGGGGGGGCGGGGTTTGGTGGTAGCGGGGGTGTATATTGCAGCCCGGAAGAGTTAGGGCTGCATGGGATTCTGGGTATTTGTTTTGTTGTGTTTATGTTGTGTTACTGTGTGGATGTTCTCCCGAAATGTGTTTGTCATTCTTGTTTGGTGTGGGTTCACAGTGTGGCGTATATTTCTAATGTCAAAGTTATTTATACGGGCACCGTCAGTGTAACCTGTATCGCTGTTGATCAAGTATGCATGGCATTCACGTGTGTGTACGTGCTGAAGCCGCACATTAAATGTAACTGGGCCAGCATTCGTTGGACTGGGTGAAAAGCGGAAGTGATGATTTTTGGGAGGGGCACTGAAATTTGAGAGTCTCCTGGGAGGGTTGGCAAGTATGAGAATTAGCGGTGAAAGCGGTGTACCGCGGCACCGCCGCTGAATTCAATCAGCGGGCCAGCTCTAGTGTTAATTTGATATCGCCTCAAGGGCCAAGTGAAATTACACGACGGGCCAAATTTGGCCCGCGGGCCAGAGTTTGACACCCATGCTCTAATTGTTCATGTGTGTGAGCAAAGGCAAAAACTCACTTACAATGACAATAACAAAAAATATTGTTTTTCATGAATTGTGTACTTGTATTGTTTGTCTGGGTGGAGGTCCTGCTTTGGAAATAACTTGTACCCCTTTCAGACATTGCATTTAGTTCCCATTAAAACATTCACATGTTGCACAATGAGATGTAAGCAGGGGATCATGTGTACATTCCTGCAACTTCCTGTTTGTAAAAAATATATTTTTATTAGTATTTATTTAATATACTAACAGCATTTCATGATTAATATTTATAAATTAAGATTCCTAATAAATGACACTGGAATAAGCACACATTTGATTGGTAAATCATAGTGTAACGACCTGGAATGACACTTTGTGTGTGGTGTTGGAGTTGTCCGACTTTTTGTGTGGCTGTAAACGCATCACTGGCTAAGTGCCATATGTGCATGTGTTGGCGCAAGTGAGAAAGAGCGAACGGCTGCTGTTGATATAACAAAGTTGCTTTTGGTCTGGTTTGTTCTGCAGAAAATGACCAGTTTTGCTAGATATCATTTTTTTTACTAATGTTTTGGTGATGTGTTTATGGCCGACAATAAAGAGGTTTGCTCAGTAAAGTGATGGATGGAATTCATGTCCTCAAAGCGTCTCGACAGACGTTACAATATTTGAACAATGATGATGAAAACTGTTTTCTCTGTCGTGTCTGTGTGTCGAAAATTGTTATGCGCTTATTTTTTTATTTGATTTTGTGCGCGGCATAGATTTGCCGTGCGCAGAGGACGCTTGAGCAGTGCGCAATTGCACAGGCGCGCACCTTAGAGGGAATGTTGCCCCCAATATTGTTGCCTGGATGGAAATCGGGAGAATGGTTGCTTGGGGAGATTTTCGGGAGAGGCACTGAAATTCGGGAGTCTCCCGGGAAAAATCGGGTGGGTTGAAAAGTATGCTCTATGGTCGGGAAAATAAGGTACTGCTGTCCATTTGAGACAAAGTATCTCGCAGTCTGCAGGCTGTTGACGCGCTCCTTAAATAGTTGAGATGATGAAGGCTGAGTGTGCAGCTGTCTGGGCTTTAAGGCAGCTTATGAAAGAAATGAGGAGTGTCATGTAGGTTCAGATCACTGGCAGCATCACAGCCCTCCAACAAATCGGCGTCATATTCTTGAATAAATCAGATAGTGTGAGTGAAAGTGGACTTTCCGCCCTCTCATGATGGCGGGGCGTATTTAGAAAAATGGCGTGGTGGGCCGCGTCACAAACTTCCCCTCATCTGTCACTCCCTCGGTCACCATGGAGACGAGCTCCGCTCACACGCTACAGCCGAGCCTCTCCAAAAAACAACAAAGGTGAGCAGTTTCAAAGCGAGGCAGAGCTCCCTCGTCATACTTGGGGGCAACATGAGAGGACACCTGAGAGGAGCATGCAAAGGGCAGCTGCCACCTCAAGTGTGTGTGTGTGTGTGTGTGTGTGTGTGTGTGTGTGTGTGTGTGTGTGTGTGTGTGTGTGTGTGTGCTTGTATTGCTACCCTTCTTGAGACGTCAACAAGGAAAAGTACTTTCCATATGAGGAGGTGTGAACAAGTTAGGCCATAAATCATGGTCCCAATAGGGAAAAGCATTGCATCT
>NC_084554.2:11312500-11365000 GCF_033978685.3 Nerophis lumbriciformis
GAGAAGTGGGGGCGCTCAAGCTCGCAAACGCATGTCTCTTCAGCGGAAGCCATCCCTTTTTTTTTTTTTTTTTAAACTGTATTTACAACAAACATGCCATTTTTATTAGAGTAAGCCAGCGTTTTTTGTCAGATACAAAAATATTGTTTCATTGCTTGGAATGAAATTGAATTAAATGAATGTGTCTGCCAATATGGAGGAGTATATACTGTATCCAAGATCTCTAAACTGGACTTTAAGACAAAATTAATGTGATCATACAAAGTACATTTTCATGGAGGATAGCTATTGCTGCTTCAGATGCAAATACAGAAAGGTAAGATACATTCACAATTAGGGATGATACTCAAAACCGATTTTCCCGGTTGTTCGATAAGAAAAGAACCGAGTCCTCGGACTCTAATCCCTTTTTGAGAACCGGTACCCGTTATCGAGACCACTACAGTAAAGAAAAAGAGTTGGTTCTTTATTCGAATCCCTGGGAACGAATCCTGTCCCGACCAGAAATGCCCCGTGGGACATCACAAGAAATGACGTCACGTAGCTCAGTCATTAGGCGCAGATAGGGAAAGCAGGAAAAACAATGGACCGGAAAAAGCGCTCCAAGGTGTAATAAAGTTCAAAACAAAAAGGTATAATCCAATGAATAACTTTACTGAGAGATTTGAGCAGGGTACAAACACATGACCAACACTTTTATGACCAACTGGAAACATAGCAACCAGGCTAGCAACGCACCTCCTTTACGGCAGCTGTCGCAACGTTCTTAAAGCAACCGCAGCACATACATATATATACAACATATCTCCCTTTTTTAACTTTTCTTTCCTTGTAAACAAAACAAAATCACACTGTATATGTGTTGTCTGTCTAATTATAAATAATGCAGACGAGGCGTGTTGGCTGAGTTCTTGACGTTTACTTTCACAGCGTGCTCATAACCTCATTCTTAGCTGCCGGGTGGCGACATGCAACAACACTTTTCGGCGCTACCGCGCATGCTCGTCACTCCCGTTGCATGCTGGGTAATATAGTTGTTATATTCCCTAGCTCATAACATCACATCTTTCCCCCTATAAAGAAATAATGTTAACTTAAAGTGTATTTCTTTTTTTAGCTTTAACTTTTCATTTTTTAGCATTGTAACCACATTTGCAAACAACTTTTCTCTTCATAGAATTTTCTTTCAATAAAGAAATAAAGTGCAAAAATGTCAAAGCATCATAACAAACAGTTATGTCAAATAACAGCAGAAGTGCACTTTTTGGAGAGTTGTATTGTTTTCAGTTTTGTGCCCAAGGGACTGATTTTATTTAACACTATATTATTATTTATACACCTATAGTGATCACAGAGACAGGTTGTTTTTGTGTTACTGTATATATTTGTTTTTCTGAAAAATCCCACTTAATATACTTTGGATAACAACAGTCAATATTTATTTATTTTATTTTATTTTTTTAGGGGGGTAACAGTCAATATATATTTATTTATTAGATTTTATTTTTTTCTTATATAATAAAAGTGAGCTTTTGTTAAACCAAATATTGTTTTTTTTATTTTCGATATACAACAACCTATCTGGACTCGATAAGAGAATCAATAAGGAATCGGTTCGATAAGAGGATTCGATAATAGGCTCGAACTCGATAATACTCACAATACTTGATTTATTTTGTTAAAAGCAAATGGGACCAAAGTATTGAATAACAACTTTATCAAATACTTTTTGGACCCATTTATCATGTCATATAATATCATTATGATATCGTTTTTATGAAAGCGAATACCTACCTTCTTTTTCCAGTTACTCTCATGTGCAACCTAAATCAACAATGATTAGAGTTGCACATATGAATTTAAGTAATAAAAAAAAAAGAAAAACTCTAAGTATCTATGCCTCACCTGGTGTTTAGTTCACCGCACGTCACTGAATTATATATATATATATATATATATATATATATATATATATATATATATATATATATGAATAAAATAAATTATACACTATCTTGAATATTTATATATATATATATTTATATATATATATATATATATATATATATATATATATATATATATATATATATATAATTAATTATACACTATCTTGAATATATATATATATAAATATATGTATATAAATATATATGTCTTAATAAGGTTATCCAAAAAATAGTGCTTGATACCGTAGTAGAGCGCAATATATGTATGTGTGGGGGAAAAAAAAAAAAAAGAAAAAAAAAAATCACAAGACTACTTCATCTCTACAGGCCTGTTTCATTGAGGGAACCCCTCATGAAACAGGCCTGTAGAGATGAAGTAGTCTTGTGATTTTTTTTTCCCCACACATACATATACATATATATACACATATATATATATATATATATATATATATATATATATATATATATATATATATATATATATTTATACACTATCTTGAATATATATATATATATATATATATATATATATATATATATATATATATATATATATATATATATATATTTATACACTATCTTGAATATATATATATATATATATATATATATATATATATATATATATATATATATATATATATATATATATATATATATATATATATATATATAATTATACACTATCTTGAATACGTCATAACACACGTGGTCTGCAAACAGATGCATGAAGTTCATGCACACTTTCATCCTTCACAAATGTGAACATGATGACCAGGAGAGAATATTTGTGTATGGGAGTGTATATGAAATACATTTGCATGCTTATTTTTGATATGTCTGCACTACATTACAAATATTGAGAAAATATGTCCTTACTGTGACATTTGCCTCCTCCCCGGTGGTTGCTGCTGCTGGGAAGGTCTGCAAACTGCACCCGGTGCCTGGACATGGCCTTTCTTGCTCTCCTTGCAATGTTTTTAAAGAGTCCGGGACCTGGACTTCATCACAGACCAGAGCGACTGACTCCGGCCGGCCGCTTTCCAATTCGCTCGCAGACACACTCCGCCTTTTGGCCGCCTCCTCCGCCTCCATGACTCGGTCTGCAGATGCACACAAACATGTCAACTACATTACAGTAACTTTTACACAACAGTTTATTTACAAAGACAGTCTGACAGTATGTTCGTTGTTGTTAATATACTAATAAAGACATTGGTTTATGCGAATTTTATTTTGAAATACAAAATATTTAGTTGAGAAACAAAGTGTTCTTTTAATACATCTAAAGAAAATAGTTTTATTTTCATTATATATTTTTTATAACAACATTCAATTGACCAGTCAGCGGAAACAAAAAAATAAAAAATAATAAAATAAAATAAATAGATCAGCGCAACCGGAAGTTTACATTTTTAAAGACGAGCGCGCGGACTAATTTGTCGGAGAAAAAAAACAGTCTGGAACAGATTGGCGTGGTTCAATGTCTGTATATATATATACATATATATATATATATATATATATATATACGAAATTTTAAATACAACACTGTTTGCATACATACCAGTCCGCGGTCTCGTCTTTAAATAGCAACTTCCGGTTCCGGTTTGTTTGGTCCAGTTTTTTTGTTTTTTTTTGCCAACTGGTGATTTAAAATTTTTTAATGAAAAATAACATGACAATTAAACCATATTTTAGAAGTAGTTAATGTTTTTGACACACAAATAGAAGAACGTGTTTTTCAATATGTCATTATACGAGATTTAAAAAAATAAAAATAAAAATGTGTTGACTCACAGTTGGAAGGACAATGTTTGTTTTAATCAGTGAGTTTTCGCATCATTAAAACTATTGGTTTGTTTTTATTGTTTTTTGGAAAACATAACGTTCTTTATTCGTGTCGAAAATGAATAACGAGATCCAAAAAGTGTTCTTTCAATAGATCTAAGAATAGTTTTATTTTCATTATATGTTTTTTCTAACAAAATTTAATCGACAAGTCAGCGGAAACAAACAAACAAACAAAAACAAAAAAAAACAAAAAAAAGAGATCAGCGCAACCGGAAGTTTTATTTTTTAAGATGAGCGCGCGGATTAATTTGTCGGAGAAAAAAACAGTCTGGAACAGATTGTCGTAGTTCAATATATATATACACATATATACATATACATATACATATACATACATATACATATACATATATACACACATATATATACATATATACACATATACATACATACATACACATATACATACATACATATATATATATATATATACATACATACATACATATATATATATATACATATATATATATGGTGACTGCAGGATTAGGTCTCTGCTTTTTGCAGATGATGTGGTCCTGATGGCTTCATCTGGCCAGGATCTTCAGCTCTCGCTGGATCGGTTCGCAGCAGAGTGTGAAGCGACTGGGATGAGAATCAGCACCTCCAAGTCCGAGTCCATGGTTCTCGCCCGGAAAAGGGTGGAGTGCCATCTCCGGGTTGGGGAGGAGATCTTGCCCCAAGTGGAGGAGTTCAAGTACCTCGGAGTCTTGTTCACGAGTGAGGGAAGAGTGGATCGTGAGATCGACAGGCGGATCGGTGCGGCGTCTTCAGTAATGCGGACGCTGTATCGATCCGTTGTGGTGAAGAAGGAGCTGAGCCGGAAGGCAAAGCTCTCAATTTACCGGTCGATCTACGTTCCCATCCTCACCTATGGTCATTAGCTTTGGGTCATGACCGAAAGGACAAGATCACGGGTACAAGCGGCCGAAATGAGTTTCCTCCGCCGGGTGGTGGGGCTCTCCCTTAGAGATAGGGTGAGAAGCTCTGCCATCCGGGAGGAGCTCAAAGTAAAGCCGCTGCTCCTCCACATGGAGAGGAGCCAGATGAGGTGGTTCGGGCATCTGGTCAGGATGCCACCCGAACGCCTCCCTAGGGAGGTGTTTAGGGCACGTCCGACCGGTAGGAGGCCGCGGGGAAGACCCAGGACACGTTGGGAAGACTATGTCTCCCGGCTGGCCTGGGAACGCCTCGGGGTCCCACAGGAAGAGCTGGATGAAGTGGCTGGGGAGAGGGAAGTCTGGGCTTCCCTGCTTAGGCTGCTGCCCCCACGACCCGACCTCGGATAAGCGGAAGAAGATGGATGGATGGATGGATATATACACATATATATATATATATATATATATACACATACATATATACACATATATATATATACATATATACACATACATATATACACGCACATATATACACATACATACACACATATATATATACATATATAAATATATACACATATATATACATATATATGTATATATACACATATATATATATATATATATATATATATATATGTATATATACACATATATACACATATACACACACATATATATATATACATATATACACACACACATATATATATATATACATATATACACACACATATATATATATACATATATACACACACACATATATATATATACATATATACACACACACACATACATATATATATATATATATATATATATATATATATATATATATATATATATATATATATATATATATATATACACGAAATTTTAAATACCACACTCTTTGCATACATACCAGTCCGCGGTCTCGTCTTTAAATAGCAACTTCCGATTCCGGTGTGTTTGGTCCAGTTTTTTTTTTTTTGCTCAGTTGTGATTTAAAAAAATTTTTATGAAAAATAACATGACAATTAAACCATATTTTAGAAGTAGTTAATGTTTTTGACACACAAATAGAAGAACGTGTTTTTCAATATGTCATTTTAAGAGATTAAAAAAAAATGTATTGATTCACAGTTGGAAGGACAATGTTTGTTTTAGTCAGTAAGTTTTCGCATCATTAAAACTATCGGTTTGTTTTTATTTTATTTTGAAATACAAAATGGAATTGAACGGATAAAATCCGGCAGAGTTATAGATATGTAAATATCCATGCTCATTGTGCACTGTGCCTAGCTTTAAAAAAGAAAGCATTATTATTATCAATACAAATAACATTGGAAAACATAACGTTCTTACCATGACATTTTAAATACCACACGGTTTTTGCATCCATACCAGTCCGCGATCTCGTCTTTAAATAGCAACTTCCGGTCCCGGTGTGTTTGGTTCAGTTTTTTTGTTGTTGCTCACAGGTGATTTTAATTTTACGACAATTAAACCGTATTTTAGAAGTAGGTATTGTTTTTAACACAAGAATAGAAGAACGTGTTGTTTTTCAATTATATTTTTTGTATCTCAAAATGAAATTCAAATATGTCATTATACGACATTTAAACAATGTGAAAAAATGTTTATCTGGAAAAATAAAAATCCATTAAAGGAAAACAGCACAAAATCCATTTTTATGGCAATATTTTAATGAAAATCAACCCTTTTGTTTGTTTTAAAATCTGCCATATATAATAACAATCGAAAAACGGCCCACATTTTGTTTTTTGATTAGCGTTAAAGAATTGGAAATATAATGAACGGAAGGTACACGAACCACAATGTTTGTTTAAGTCAGTGAGTTTTCGCATCGTTTAAAAGTATTGGTTTTTATTTTATTTTATTTTGAAATACAAAATGGAATTGAACTAATATAATCCAACAAATTTACAAATATACGTAAATGCTCATGCTCATTAATGTGCACGATGCCCTTTTTTCAAATAAAGCATTATTATCAATACAAATAACATTGGAAAACATAGCATTGTTCTTTATTCGTGTCAAAAATTAATAACTAAATCCAACAAAAACGGTTTGATTTTCATATCAAATAATACATATATTCAAAATGAAAATCACCAGTCAGCAAAAACGGAGACATTGACCCAAAATGTACGTTTTTTTTTGTATTCCGTTTTATCGAATAACTGGAAGTTGCCAAACGTAACTAGCACGGTCAGTTCGCGGTCTTGTGTTTAAATACCAACTTCCGGTTCCGGTGTCGTAATATGAGAAAACCTAGGTTTTTGTCAGCGAATGCATTTCTGCTCACAGTTTATTTTTTTAGTTTTGTTATGTGACAGACAAAATGAGCTCGAAAAAAGAAGAACGCTTTGTGTTTCGATTTTATTTTTTGTATTTCAAAATAAAATTCAAATAAAACAATCGGGGTTTTTTTTCTCATTCCCATTCATAAAATTAACATTTCAAAGATAAGAACATACACTGACTAATAAAAGGCACACAATGAAATAGGAACTGTATAATATTAGTAACTTTGTAACATATACATCTTATTATATAGTGCCCACTTGGCAGCCGCTGCATATGAGGCCATCTAGTGGAGGGAAAGTGAAAGTGCAAGTCAAAAAGTAGTTATGGTTTTAAATTATTTCTAATTCGGTCCAAATAATCCTTCGTGGGTCAGTTTATGTATTGGTCATTTTAGCAGCCCTTGAGTTTATAAACTTAATTGGCATCCATACTTTTTTATTTGATTTAATTAATTTATGTAAAACAAGAACAAATTGTCATTGTTTCGGTTTAACTTAAAAGAACTAAACTTGTGAAAAACAAGTTTTAAATCAACAGGTGACAAACGGTCCAGTGCAGAAAGTCTTTGCACTATGCGCTTCAGCATCCGCTGACCCCCTCTGTTAGTTTACGTGGCCTACCACTTCATGGCTGAGTTGCTGTTGTTCCCAAACGCTTCCATTTTCTTATAATAAAGCCGACAGTTGACTTTGGAATGTTTAGGAGCGAGGAAATTTCACGACTGGATTTGTTGCACGCTGGAAATCACTGAGAGTGGCCCATTCTTTCACAAATGTTTGTAGAAACAGTCTCCATGCCTAAGTGCTTGATTTTATACACCTGTGGCCGGGCCAAGTGATTAGGACACCTGATTCTCATCATTTGGATGGTTGGCCAATTACTTTTGGCAATATAGTGTATGTTAGTTACCTCTCTTTGTTTATAATGTATATTTTCTGCTGGATTTACTCTCTATTTTATGTTGCCTTTTGTTGTTGTTGCTGCAGCTGTAATATTATACATGGTAATTGTAATATATTGAATATATTATATAAATATAATATAATAATATAATATATCAGTATACATCATATACTGTATATATAAT
Organism: Nerophis lumbriciformis; assembly: GCF_033978685.3. Lineage (NCBI taxonomy): Eukaryota > Metazoa > Chordata > Actinopteri > Syngnathiformes > Syngnathidae > Nerophis > Nerophis lumbriciformis. The sequence continues at coordinate 11,320,597 of NC_084554.2, forward strand.
ATGTAAATATTACATGTATGTTATATTTTATATTGCTACTATGGTACATTTTTAGTCTACTTTATACCTGCATTATCCTTTCCATCCATACCCTTGCCATCCTTTGTAACTGAGCTACTGTGTGGAACAATTTCCCTGGTGGATTAATAAAGTTTGTGTAAGTCTAATCACTTTATGTATCACTCATTGTGTATTATTACAACTGATCTTTATTTTTCCAACATGCTAAGTGAATAAATGTACTGAGGTGAACAGTGAGCAGCAGCGAGGGCCACGCCCGGGAATCATTTTTGGTGATTTAACCCCCAATTCCGACCTTGGATGCTGAGTGCCAAGCAGGGAGGTAATGGGTCCCATTTTTTTATAGTCTTTGGTATGACTCGGCCGGGGTTTGAACTCACAACCTACCGATCTCAGGGCGGACACTCTAACCACTAGATTTATGCACATATACAAACCCCGTTTCCATATGAGTTGGGAAATTGTGTTGGATGTAAATATAAACGGAATAAAATCATTTTCAACCCATATTCAGTTGAATATGCTACAAAGACAACATATTTGATGTTCAAACTGATAAACATTTTTTTTTTGCAAATAATCATTAACTTTAGAATTTGATGCAAGCAACACGTGACAAAGAAGTTGGGAAAGGTGGCAATAAATACTGATAAAGTTGAGGAATGCTCATCAAACACTTATTTGGAACATCCCACAGGTGAACAGGCAAATTGGGAACAGGTGGGTGCCATGATTGGGTATAAAAGTAGATTCCATGAAATGCTCAGTCATTCACAAACAAGGATGGGGCGAGGGTCACCACTTCGTCAACAAATGCGTGAGCAAATTGTTGAACAGTTTAAGAAAAACCTTTCTCAACCAGCTATTGCAAGGAATTGAGGGATTTCACCATCTACGGTCCGTAATATCATCAAAGGGTTCAGAGAATCTGGAGAAATCACTGCACGTAAGCAGCTTAGCCCGTGACCTTCGATCCCTCAGGCTGTACTGCATCAACAAGCGACATCAGTGTGTAAAGGATATCACCACATGGGCTAAGGAACACTTCAGAATCCCACTGTCAGTAACTACAGTTGGTCGCTACATCTGTAAGTGCAAGTTAAAACCCTCCTATGCAAGGCGAAAACCGTTTATCAACAACACCCAGAAACGCCGTCGGCTTCGCTGGGCCCGAGCTCATCTAAGATGGACTGATACAAAGTGGAAAAGTGTTCTGTGGTCTGACGAGTCCACATTTCAAATTGTTTTTGGAAACTGTGGACGTCGTGTCCTCCGGACCGAAAATAACCATCCGGATTGTTATAGGCGCAAAGTTGAAAAGCCAGCATCTGTGATGGTATGGGGCAACGTTATCATGGACGCTCCTGCTTATTTCAGCAAGACAATGCCAAGCCACGTGTTACATCAACGTGGCTTCATAGTAAAAGAGTGCGGGTACTAGACTGGCCTGCCTGTAGTCCAGACCTGTCTCCCATTGAAAATGTGTGGTGCATTATGAAGCCTAAAATACCACAACGGAGACCCCCGGACTGTTGAACAACTTAAGCTGTACATCAAGCAAGAATGGGAAAGAATTCCACCTAAGAAGCTTCAAAAATGTGTCTCCTCAGTTCCCAAATGTTTACTGAGTGTTGTTAAAAGGAAAGGCCATGTAACACAGTGGTGAACATGCTCTTCCCCAACTACTTTGGCACGTGTTGCAGCCATGAAATTCTAAGTTAATTATTATTTGCAAAAAAAAAAAAAAGTTTATAAGTTTGAACATCAAAACTGAATATGGGTTGAAAAGGATTTGCAAATCATTGTATTCCGTTTATATTTACATCTAACACAATTTCCCAACTCATATGGAAACGGAGTTTGTATAAGACTTTCTGGAGTAAAGTTCTGTGGTCAGATGTAACAAAAATTTAGCTTTTTGGCCAAAATACTCAGCAATATGTTTGGAGGAGAAAAGGTGAGGTCTTTAATGCCAGGAACACCATGCCCACCGTCAAGCATGGTGGTGGTAGTATTATGCTCCGGGCCTGTTTTGCTGCCAATGGAACTGCTGCTTTACAGAGAGAAAATAGGACAATGAAAAAGGAGGATTACCTCCAAATTCTTCAGGACAACCTAAAATCATCAGCCCGGAGTCTTGGGCGCAGTTGGGTGTTCCAACAGGACAATGACCCCAAACACACGTCAAAAGTGGTAAAGGAATGGCTAAATCAGGCTAGAATTAAGGTTTTAGAATGGCCTTCCCAAAGTCCTGACTTAAACGTGTGGACAATGCTGAAGAAACAAGTCCATGTCAGAAAACCAACACATTTAGCTGAACTGCACCAATTTTGTCAAGAGGAGTGGTCAAAAAATTCAAGCAGAAGCTTGTGGATGGCTACCAAAAGCGCCTTATTGCAGTGAAACTTGCCAAGGGACATGTAAGCAAATATTAATATTGCTGTATGTATACTTTTGACCCAGCACATTTTAAGTAGACTCATAATAAATTAATTTAATAAATGTTTTTTGTGCTCTAATCACTCCATAACAAAAAAAATAAGGGTAACACTTTAGTATGGGGAACATATTCCAAGTAAAAAACACTTAATTTAGAGTTATTTGGACACTATTAACATTTGTAGTTTTTTTTAGTTAGGGTTAGACCCTAACCCCTAATAAGTACTTAATAATGACTAAGAGCCAATATGTTACTAATTTGCATGTTAATAAGAAACTAATTAATGGTGAATATATTCCCCATACTAAAGTGTTACCAAAATAAGAGTTCTAGAAATTATTGGAAACTCAAGACAGCCATGACATTATGTTCTTTACAAGTGTATGTCAACTTTTGACCAAGACTGTAAATAACATTGAAAAAACTAAAAAGGCGTTTTATTCGCCTATATTTAACCAGTGTTACTGTTCAAACAGTGTCTGTTACTATGGCCAACAATATGACATCCATCCATCCATCTTCTTCCGCTTATCCGAGGTCGGGTCGCGGGGGCAGCAGCCTAAGCAGGGAAGCCCAGACTTCCCTCTCCCCAGCCACTTCGTCCAGCTCCTCCCGGGGGATCCCGAGGCGTTCCCAGGCCGGCCGGGAGACATAGTCTTCCCAACGTGTCCTGGGTCTTCCCCTTGGCCTCCTACCGGTCGGACGTGCCCTAAACACCTCCGTAGGGAGGCGCTCGGGTGGCATCCTGACCAGATGCCCGAACCACCTCATCTGGCTCCTCTCCATGTGGAGGAGCAGCGGCTTTACTTTGAGCTCCCCCCGGATGGCAGAGCTTCTCACCCTGTCTCTAAGGGAGAGCCCCGCCACCCGGCGGAGGAAACTCATTTCGGCCGCTTGTACCCGTGATCTTGTCCTTTGCGTCATAACCATACTTGCCAAACCTCCCGGATTTTCCGGGAGACTCCCGAAATTCAGCGCCTCTCCCGAAAACCTCCCGGGACAAATTTTCTGCCGAAAATCTCCCGAAATTCAGGCGGAGCTGGAGGCCACGCCCCCTCCAGCTCCATGTGGACCTGAGTCTGCTTTCCCACAATATAAAGAACGTCTACAGTAAAGCAGTCCGTCTGCCGTAAACAGCAATGTTGTGACACTCTTAAACAGGACAATACTGCCATCTAGTGCATTTGATGAAAGCACTTTTGTGCGTGCCACACATCAATGCATAATCAGAGAGGGTGTTCTGCATGGTGAGAAAGATAGTGACAGAGAATAGAACAAGGATGGACAATTCAACCCTTAACTCAACAATGAGTAGATGAGTGTTATGTGTGTGTATATGTGTAAATAAATGAACACTGAAATTCAAATATTTCTTATATATATATATACATCCATCCATCCATTTACTACCGCTTATTCCCTTCGGGGTCGCGGGGATATATATATATATATGAAATACTTTGGTGAATTCTAGCTGTAAATATACTCCTCCCCTGGTAACCACGCCCTCGCCCCAACCACGCCCCTGCACCCACCCCCCACCTCCCGAAATTGGAGGTCTCAAGGTTGGCAAGTATGGTCATAACCCAAAGCTCATGACCATAGGTAAGGATGGGAACGTAGATTGACCGGTAAATTGAGAGCTTTGCCTTCCGGCTCAGCTCCTTCTTCACCACAACGGATCGATATGACATATACTTGTTAAATAAAACCTCTGCCTTGTTTTTAATGACTTCTTAGGCCTATTACGCTACTACGTTTCGATATTGGTCATTATGGTGGTATTTGGAGAGCTTTCTGAGGTCTTACTTTGGTGAGTTAGTGCATCCATCCTAAAAAATACAAAAGTCCGTTCTCAAAACTTTCAAAGGAGAAACTGAGCAAACAATAAAATTACATCTTTATTTGGAGAATAGCGATAGAAAAGGTGACAAAAAGGTTAAGTTGTCGGTTTACGGAATAGCTAAAGTAGCAAATAAATAGCCGAGAATCAATGTCGCACTTCCTCACTGTCATACCACGTATCAAAAATAAATCCTTTGAGGCGCCGAATCGTGCGTTCATGCTCCTCCGTTCTTCTCAATGTACATTTTGGACAGAGACGCCGCCATGGACATGGCCAGCTCCTCGTCCCGCCGCCTCTGCATCTGAGAATGTCTGCACCAGTCCTCGTACTCGGGGTTGTCCAGGCGCGAGTCCATGAGGACGTCGTAGTGTCCGTTGCTCAGCCAGCTCAGCCAGACGGCCCGCCTGGACGCGTCCTCCCGGCCCAGGAAGTGCACCATGGTGGAGACGGTGGGGCTCTCGGCGCTGCCCCCCGTGGTGAGGTGGACGTTGACGTCCAGCATCTGGCTCATGGCCAGCAGCTCGGGGTACCCGGCCCAGGCGCCGTCCTGCGCCGCGTTGATCAGGAACTCGCCCGCGTCGCCCTCGATGACTGGGTTGAACTGGTCCAGGTGGTCGGCGATGTGGTGGACCGTGCGCTCCCTCAGCTCGCCGTGCCGGGCCTGGTCGCCGTACGAGGCCTTGCACACGGCCCGGTACAGGCAGTTGCCGTCTGGAATGATGTGGTACCGGAACTTCTGCCTCTCCTGGAGGTACTGGTTCTGAGTCTCGACCTCGGCAAGGTAGCGAGCCACCTTATCGTCGCCTCTCTGGGGATTCTCCTGCAGGACGCTCAACTCAAAGTCCGGTCCCTGGTCCGTCGGGACACTAGTCTGGACCTCTTGGGGATGCTCAAGCTGAGCGGGCTCCTCCCACCTGTTCTCAAAGAAAACATGCGCGGGGTTCTCCAGGAAAACTTCGTTTGATTCATTCCTGAGCTGATCCATCAAGTCCACCATCACGTCAGGGGCAGGGGAAGGAGGCTTGGGCACCCTGGTGATGTGGACCGGCACCGCCCTCTCCACGCCGTCCGGTCTGCGGATCAACAACTCGGCGGTGGAAGTGAAGTAAACAGGCCTGGCCGAGGAGGCTTCGTAGCAGGAAAAGGCGGGCATGTTTGCAGCCTCTCTCACCGGGTCCTCGTCAGCGGCGTCTGGGTGCGTCAGAGGCGGGGTGACTACCTCAGGTGGGGTCCCGGTGTCGCTGGACAAAGTGATGGCAAGTTTGCTGGACGACTTCGGGTAGTGCGTCAGGGCGCTGTTGAAGAGCTGCATGACCGCGGGTGGGGGGTCCTTTATAGCCGCCGGTCACGGCGCGATGACGGCCACGCTCCCAAAATATCCTCTTGTCATCGAGAGGAAGTGTCCTCCTGTTAGCGAAAGGGGGGGACACACACGGTCCACTTTAGCCCACTCGCGTCACCCGTACGCGGGGTGCCTCCCTAATTTTAGAGCCCGACGTGAAACCGGATCTGTTTGGCTGTCAAGCAACAATGTCCGCTTAGGGTGCCTTCATAGTAAAATCCCGTCGAACATAGGCCGTCTAAGCGCGGACAAATACACCACAAACTATTCGAAAACGTACCAGGTGTCTAATACTAAGTCCGAATTATTTAAATAAGTTGGTTATGGTTTACGTTACACTATTGAATTCATTAGGTTCTGAATGATAATATTTTATTCTGAAGGCTATTGACACGCACTTCCGGCCCAAGTGTCAAGAATGCAACAGTGAAACGAAACTTACATGACACAGTAAACACTCCTTGTGTAATAACGCTTCAATGCGTTCATAATCATGTACACGTGTGTCATAACCCCGAATTAAAACTTGTAAAGACAATATTTAGGGCAATAAACATACCAGAGAGACATTACGGTGATATTCTAAATGTATCAAATGAGCAGTAACTTGTCCGTTTGGGGTGCCTTCATAATGAAATCCCGTCGAACATAGACCGTCGAAGCGTGGACAAATACACCACAAACTATTCGAAAACGTGCGTGTTGTCTAATACTAAATCTGAATTATTTAAATAAGTTGGTCATGGTTTACGTTGCACCGTTGAATTCGTTAAGTTCTGAATGAAATTATTTAATTTTGAAGGCTATTGACACGCACTTCCGGCCCAGGTGTCAAGAATGCAACAGTGAATGTCACATGAGTAAACACTCCTTGTGTAATAACGCCTCATTGCATGCATAATCATGTACACGTGTGTCATAACACCGAATTAAAACTTGTTAAGACAATATTTAGGGCAATAAACATATCAGAGAGACATTACGGTGATATTCTAAATGTATAAAATGAGCAGTAACTTGTCATGCATACATGAAGACTTTGGAGCCAGACGTGAAACCGGATATGTTTGGCCGTTTGGGGTGCCTTCATAATAACATCCCGTCGAACATAGACCGTCTAAGCGCGGACAAATAAACGACAAACTATTCGAAAACGTGCATGTTGTCTAGTACTAAGTCCCAATTATTTAAATAAGTTGGTTATGGTTTACGTTACACCATTGAATTCGTTAGGTTCTAAATGATATGATTTTATTCTGAAGGCTAATGACATGCACTTCCGGCCCAAGTGTCAAGAATGCAACAGTGAATGACACAGTAAACACTCCTTGTGTAATAACGCTGCAATGCGTTCATAATCATGTACACGTGTGTCATAACCCCGAATTAAAACTTGTTAAGACAAGATTCAGGGCAATAAACATAGCAGAGAGACAAGTTTTGTTACTCATGACGGTGATATTCTAAATTTATCAAATGAGCAGTAACTGACTTGTCAGTAACTTGTCATGATATTTTTAACACCGTCTGAAAGTTGTTCAGCTGCCATCTAAATATAGAAATCACTTCATTGTTTCATCATTTACAGGAACGAGGTACCCAACTATTTTTATGGTTAATTTACTCAAAATTTCAACTGTAATTGTTCTTTCTTTTTTTTTATAGTTTATAAAACTGTAGAATTGAAGACATTATCTGTAAATAAACAATCCGCCTGTTATTTTAAGTAATATGCCAGTAATGACAACCTATGTATATTTCTTTTTCTTTTTTTTTTTTTTACAGAAAAATACCAAATTAATTATACATAGCATTTTCTGTTTTCTTAAATTACTTTCAAATTCATGTAAAATGACAGTAGTTATCTTTCATTAAATATGGAGCTTGTTATATAAAAGTCTATGTCCATACTAACAATCAAAGGTATTTTTCTACAGAACTGTTTGCATCGTCACTTTATTAAAGGTGGTTGATCTTAACAATTCAGAAAAAATCTGTAAAATAATGGTATTTTTCTGTGGAACTGCCAGCATTGTCACTTCATTAAAGGTGTTTGATCGTAATCATTTGGAAAAACTCTGTAGAATAAAGGTATTTTTTCTGCAGAACTGTTTGCATGGTCACTTTATTAAAGGTGGTTGATCTTAAAAATTTAGTAAAAATCTGTAAAATTACAATATTTTTCCACAAAATGTTTCATGAAAATTTCTGTAAATATAATGTTTTTGATCATTATTTGGTTTACAATGTTTTACTTTAATTTTATGGTTTTCGTTTGGCAGCCGTAGCTGCCAGTAGATGACCGTTTTTTCACCGATTTTTTTTTTACAGTGTGGTCAAAAGTTGACATACACTTGTAAAGAACATAATGTCATGGCTGTCTTGAGTTTCCAATAATTTCTACAATCTCTTATTTTTTTGTGATATAGTGATTGGAGCACATACTTGTTGGTCACAAAAAACATTTATTAAATGAATTCATTATGGGTCTACTGAAAATGTGAGCAAATGTGCTGGGTCAAAAGAATACATACAGCAATGTTAATATTTGCTTACATGTCCCTTGGCAAGTTTCACTGCAATAAGGCGCTTTTGGTAGCCATCCACAAGCTTCTGGTTCAATTTTTGACTACTCCTCTTGACAAAATTGGTGCAGTTCAGCTAAATGTGTTGGTTTTCTGACATGCACTTGTTTCTTCAGCATTGTCCACATGTTTAAGTCAGGACTTTGGGAAGGCCATTCTAAAACCTTCATTCTAGCCTGATTTAGCCATTCCTTTACCACTTTTGACATGTGTTTGGGGTCTTTGTTCTGTTGGAAGACCCGACTGTGCCCAAGACCCAACCTCCGGGCTGATGATTTTAGCTTGTCCTGAAGAATTTGGAGGTAATCCTCCTTTTTCATTGTCCCATTTACTCTCTGTAAAGCACCAGTTCCATTGGCAGCAAAGCAGGCCCCTGCAGGACGAGGAATAGCTAAACATGCTTCACTACACACCGTAGATCACCGGCGTCACAATGTAAACAAACGCCATTGGTGGATCTACACCTTACATCCACTGTAATGATACCAAGTACAAGAGTGTATCTAGTCGATACTACTATGATTACATCAATATTTTTTAGCATCACAAAATCTTCTTTCATTTTTTTTAAATTCATATCATGTTTATAAACTAAGGAAATACGTCCCTGGACACATGAGGACTATGTATAATCCTGTAACGACTTGGTATCGAATTGATACCTACATTTGTGGTATCATCCAAAACTAATGTAAAGCATCCAAACAACAGAAGAATAAGTGATTATTACATTTTAACAGAAGTGTAGATAGAACATGTTAAAAGAGAAAATAACCAGATATTAACAGTAAATGAACAAGTAGATTAATAATTCATTTTCTACCACTTTCCGCATAATTTTGACAAAATAATAGAATGATAAATGACACAATATGTTACTGCATATGTCAGCAGCTAAATTAGGAGCCTTTGTTTGCACACTTACTAATAAAAGACAAGTTGTCTTGTATGTTCACTGTTTTATTTAAGGACAACTTGCAATAAGAGACATATGTTTAATGTACCAAAATACTGTTTGTTAAAATAAAACCAATAATGGAATTATTTTGCGGTGCCCTTTATTTAGAAAAGTATCAAAAAGTACCGAAAAGAAATACAAACCCCGTTTCCATATGAATTGGGAAATTGTACTAGATGTAAATATAAATGTAATAAAATGATTTGCAAATCATTTTCAACCCATATTCAGTTGAATATGCTACAAAGACAACATATTTGATGTTCAAACTGATCAATTTTTTTGTTGTTGCAAATAATCATTAACTTTAGAATTTGATCCCAGCAACACGTGACAAAGAAGTTGGGAAAGGTGTCAATAAATACTGATAAAGTTGAGGAATGCTCATCAAACGCTTATTTGGAACATCCCACAGGTGAACAGGCAAATTGGGAACAGGTGGGTGCCATGATTGGGTATAAAAGCAGCTTCCATGAAATGCTCAGTCATTCACAAACAAGGATGGGGCGAGGGTCACCACTTTGTCAACAAATGCGTGAGCAAATTGTTGAACAGTTTAAGAAAAACCTTTCTCAACCAGCTATTGCAAGGAATTTATGGATTTCACCATCTACGGTCCGTAATATCATCAAAGGGTTCAGAGAATCTGGAGAAATCACTGCACGTAAGCAGCTAAGCCCGTGACCTTTGATCCCTCAGGCTGTACTGCATCAACAAGCGACATCAGTGTGTAAAGGATATCACCACATGGGCTCAGGAACATTTCAGAAAACCACTGTCAGTAACTACAGTTGGTCGCTACATCTGTAAGTGCAAGTTAAAACTCTCCTATGCAGCGCGCGGGACTGCATGATATGCCTTGCTTATTGTGGTGTAACAGTGATCCAAAGTGTTCTCCTCTCTGGTCGGGCATTTAATAAACTGCCTATACTTGGGTAATTCCTGGCTCAGATTTCCCTTGTTAAAGTCACCAAGCACGATAACAAGAGAGTCCAGAAAAGACCGGTTCCACATGTAAGATCTGGTCTGCAAGCGTGCGCTGAGCGTCATGCAAATTCGCGCTTGGCGGTATGTAGACAGCCACTAGTAAGAATGAAACAATCTCACGCGGTGAGTAAAAGGGCTTACAGTGAATGAAAAGATATTCCAGAGCAGGAGAGCAGTGTTGTGATATCACTGTCACGTCTGTACACCAGTTGTTGTTGATGAAGAAGCAGACTCCACCGCCTCTTTTTTTGCCTCTTTTTTTTTTTCATTCATTAACACTGTTAATGAATGAAGTGTACTTTTGTAATTATTTCCCCATATTTCTGCACAATAACTAAAGTGGGACAGTGGGACTCTACAGATTTTTTAACGGGGTGTAGCGCAGTCCCTGCTTCCCAATACCAATGGAACGCACCGTAAACTGAAGCCGAGACGACACCACAGGAAAGGGACTCGTCGCTGACTGGGTGGTGCAGGGAAAATAACCTGGTCCTTAACACCACCAAGACGAAGGAGCTGATCATGGACTTCCGGAGAAAAAAACCGGAAAGTATTTAACCACTATACATAAACGGGGACTATGTGGAGAGGGTCTCTAACTTCAGGTTCCTGGGCATCCAGATTGAAGAAGACCTGTCGTGGAGTGCCAACACCTCAGTGACCATCAAAAAGGCACAGCAGAGACTTTACTTTCTGAGACTCCTCAGAAAGAACCACCTGTCACAAAAACTGCTTGTGTCCTTCTATCGCTGCTCAATAGAGAGTGTGCTGACATACTGCATGTGTGTACGGTATGCCAGCGGCACAGCGGCAGAGAGAAATGCACTTCAGAGGGTCATAAAGACTGCCATGAAGGTCAATGGCTGATCTCTCCCCTCCCTAGATGAACTGTACAGTGCCAGGTGCCTCAAAAAGGCCCAAAACATCATAAGATACCCATCCTAGACTTAGACTTAGACTTCCTTTTATGGCATACTTGCCAACCTTTAAACCTCCGATTTCGGGAGGTGGGGGTGGGGGAGCGTGGTTGGGGGCGTGGTTTAGAGGGGAGGAGTATATTTACAGCTAGAATTCACCAAGTCAAGTATTTCATATATATATATATATATATATATATATATATATATATATATATATATATATATATATATATATATATATAAGAAATACTTGAATTTCAGTGTTCATTTATTTACACATATACACACACATAACACTCATCTACTCATTGTTGAGTTAAGGGTTGAATTGTCCATCCTTGTTCTATTCTCTGTCACTATTTTTCTAATTTCTAAAAAAAGCACGGTGGCAGAGGGGTTGTGCATCTGCCTCACAATACGAAGGTCCTGAGTAGTCTTGGGTTCAATCTCGAGCTCGGGATGTTTCTGTGTGGAGTTTGCATGTCCTCCCCGTGACTGCGTGGGTTCCCTCCGGGTACTCCGGCTTCCTCCCACCTCCAAAGACATGCAGCTGGGGATAGGTTGATTGGCAACACTAAATTGGCCCTAGTGTGTGAATGTGAGTGTGAATGTTGTCTGTCTATCTGTGTTGGCCCTGCGATGAGGTGGCAACTTGTCCAGGGTGTACACCACCTTCTGCCCGATTGTAGCTGAGATAGGCTCCAGCGCCCCCCGTGACCCCGAAGGGAATAAGCGGTAGGAAATGGATGGATGGATGGATGGATTTTTCTAATTCACAAACAAGGATGGGGCGAGGGTCACCCCTTTGTCAACAAATGCGTGAGCAAATTGTTTAACAGTTTAAGAAAAACCTTTCTCAACCAGCTGTTGCAAGGAATTTAGGGATTTCACCATTTACGGTCCGTTATATCATCGAAGGGTTCAGAGAATCTGGAGAAATCACTGCACGTAAGCAGCTAAGCCCGTGACCTTCGATCCCTCAGGCTGTACTGCATCAACAAGCGACATCAGTGTGTAAAGGATATCACCACATGGGCTAAGGAACACTTCAAAAACCCACTGTCAGTAACTACAGTTGGTCGCTACATCTGTAAGTGCAAGTTAAAACTCTCCTATGCAAGGCGAAAACCATTTATCAACAACACCCAGAAAAGCCGTCGGCTTCGCTGGGCCTGAGCTCATCTAGATGGACTGATACAAAGTGGAAAAGTGTTCTGTGGTCTGACGAGTCCACATTTCAAATTGTTTTTGGAAACTGTGGACGTCGTGTCCTCCGGACCAAAGAGGAAAAGAACCATCCGGATTGTTATAGGAGCAAAGTGTAAAAGCCAGCATCTTTGATGGTATGGGGGTGTATTAGTGCCCAAGACATGGGTAACTTACACATCTGTGAAGGCGCCATTAATGCTCAAAGGTACATACAGGTTTTGGAGCAACATATGTTGCCATCCAAGCAACGTTACCATGGACGCTCCTGCTTATTTCAGCAAGACAATGCCAAGCCACGTGTTACATCAACGTGGCTTCATATTAAAAGAGTGTGGGTACTAGACTGGCCTGCCTGTAGTACAGACCTGTCTCCCATTGAAAATGTGTGGCGCATTATGAAGCCTAAAATACCACAACGGAGACCCCCGGACTGTTGAACAACTTTAGCTGTACATCAAACAAGAATAGGAAAGAATTCCACCTGAGAAGCTTAAAAAATGTGTCTCCTCAGTTCCCAAACGTTTACTGAGTGTTGTTAAAAGGAAAGGCCATGTAACACAGTGGTGAACATGCCCTTTCCCAACTACTTTGGCACGTGTTGCAGCCATGAAATTCTAAGTTAATTTTTATTTGCAAAAAAAAAAAAAAGTTTATGAGTTTGAACATCAAATATCTTGTTTTTGTAGTGCATTCAATTGAATATGGGTTGAAAAGGATTTGCAAATCATTGTATTCCGTGTATATTTACATCTAACACAATTTCCCAACTCATATGGAAACGAGGTTTGTATAAACCAAAAAAAAGTCATATTTATATTGATTGTTACATTTTGAAGTACATTTGTGCAGGTGGGTGCAAATGTATCCATTACCATGTACACATATACAAGAAGGGCATGAGCAGACTCTTTTTCCTGAGGAAGCTTAGGTCCTTCAATGTGTGCAGCAAACTGTTGAAGATATTTTATCAGTCTGTTGTGGCCAGTGCAGCGGTTTGTTGGGGGAGCAGCACCAGCAAAAGGGACTAAAACCGGATTGGCAAACTGATCAGGAAAGCCGGCCAAACTATTGGTACACAGTTGGAGGCGTTTGTGTCAGTGAGGTACAGGAGGACACTGGACAAACTGCTCGCCATCATTCATGGACAATCCTGCCCACCCACTCCACCAGACAATTGAGGGACAGCGGAGCTCATACTCCAACAGGCTCCTTCAGCTTCGTTCCCACAGTGTTCCATTCAATAACTCCTTCATCCCGCACTCCATCCAGCTGTATAATCACTCGCCATACAGCAATAGATGATATCTGTCTAATACCTGACCACTTCTATGTTAGCTGCCTCTCTTTGTTTATAATGCATATTTTCTGCTGGATCTACTCTCTATTTTATGCTGCAGCTGTTACATATCTGTAATATTGCTCATGGTAATTGTTGTACATTGTATATATTATATAAAAATATGCTATAATATTATAAATCAGTGTGGAACAGGGGTTAGTACGTGTGCCTCACAATACGAAGGTCCTGGGTTCCATCTTGGGCTCGGGATCTTTCTGTGTGGAGTTTGCATGTTCTCCCCGTGACTGCGTGGGTTCCCTCCGGGTACTCCGGCTTCCTCCCACCTCCAAAGACATGCACCTGGGGATAGGTTGATTGGCAACATTAAATTGGCCCTAGTGTGTGAATGAGAGTGTGAATCTTTTAGGTACCAATCGTATATATGGAAACAATGGTATCTGTGCCTTTTATAGAATGTGTAGACGCATTTTTAAAGAATATACACATATATATATATATATATATATATATATATATATATATATATATATATATATATATATATATATATATATATGTATATACATATATATACATATATATATATATATATATACATATATATATATATATATATATACACATATATATATATATATATATATACATATATATATATATACATATATATATATGTATATATATATATATATACATATATATATATATGTATATATATATATATGTATATATATATATATATATATATATATATATATATGTATATATATATATATATATGTATATATGTATATATATATATATATATATATATACATATATATATATGTATATATATATATATATATATATATATATATACATATATATATATGTATATATATATATATATATATATATATATACATATATATATATGTATATATATATATATATATATATATATATACATATATATATATGTATATATATATACATATATATATATGTATATATATATATATATATATATATATATATATATATATATATATGTATGTATATATATATATATATATATGTATATATATATGCAGAACGGAACTAAAACTGAACTGGCTACAAAGTAAACAAAAACAGAATGCTGGACGACAGCAAAAACTTAATGTGGAGCAAAGACGGCGTCCACAAAGTACATCCGAACATGACATGGCAATCAACAATGTCCCCACAAAGAGGGACTAAAAACAACTGAAATATTCTTGATTGCTAAAGCAAAGTAGATGCGGGAAATATCGCTTAAAGGAAGACATGAAACTGCTACAGGAAAATACCAAAAAAATAGAAAAAGCCATCAAAATTGGAGCGCAAAACAAGAACTAAAACACTATACACAGGAAAACAGCAAAAAACTCAAAATAAGTTACGGCGTGATGTGACAGGTGGTGACAGTACACCTACTTTGAGACAGGAGCTATAGTGATGCATGCTTGGTTATGGTATAAAGCAGTGGTTCTTAACCTGGGTTCGATCGAACCCTAGGGGTTCGGTGAGTCAGCCTCAGGGGTTCGGCGGAGGTCAAGACACACCCGACTCATCGTGTAAATAAAAACTTCTCCCTATCTGCGTATTACGGATACGGCAACAGCAGAAGTCAGACTGATTAGAAGGTGTGTAATTTGTTGTGAGTTTATGCACTTTGTAGGTTTTGTTCTTTGAACAAGGTGATGTTCATGCACGGTTCATTTTGTGCACCAGTAAAAAAACATGGTAACACTTTAGTATGGGGAACACATTCACCATTAATTAGTTGCTTATTAACATGCAAATTAGTAACATATTGGCTCTTAACTAGTCATTATTAAGTACTTATTAATGCCTTATTCAGCATGGCCTTATTATAACCCTAACCCTGGCCCTAACCCTAACCAAATAACTCTAAATTAAGTCTTTGTTACTTAGAATATGTTCCCCATACTTAAGTGTTACCAAAAACATATAACTTTGTCTTGAATTTGGAAAAAATACAACATTTTATTTGTCACTAAAGAAGGGTTCGGTGAATGCGCATATGAAACTGGTGGAGTTCGGTACCTCCAACAAGGTTAAGAACCACTGCTTTAAAGTCATCCATCCATCCATCTTCTACCGCTTATTCCCTTTGGGGTCGCGGGGGGCGCTGGAGCCTATCTCAGCTACAATCGGGCGGAAGGCGGGGTACACCCTGGACAAGTCGCCACCTCATCGCAGGGCCAACACAGATAGACAGACAACATTCACACTCACATTCACACACTAGGGCCAATTTAGTGTTGCCAATCAACTTATCCCCAGGTGCATGTCTTTGGAGGTGGGAGGAAGCCGGAGTACCCGGAGGGAACCCACGCAGTCACGGGGAGGACATGCAAACTCCACACAGAAAGATCCCGAGCCCGGGATTGAACCCAAGACTACACAGGACCTTCGTATTGTGAGGCAGATGCACTAACCCCTCTGCCACCGTGAAGCCCTGCTTTAAAGTCATATCCAACAATTTTTACTGTCAACTGAGTTTCGTTTTTTAATGATTTCTGCTGGTGGTGTGCCTCCGGATTTTTTCAACACAAAAAAAGTGTGCCTTGGCTCAAAAAAGGTTGAAAAATACTGTATGTCTACTTGGACGTTGGAGTCTGCAATAAAGTTCAATGACAATTCTATTCAGCTCCTGCAATACTCCAACTGTCCACTGGATGGCGACATTTTCTGCGAGGCTCCAGCGAGCAGCTGTCCATACAAATTAATGCATCGATCGTTGTTGTCGTTTTTTTTGTTGTTGTTTTTTTTTAGCACAAAAAATAAAATAAAAAATGCAAACGTAGCTCATATCACGGAGTCACGAGGACTGTTAAAACGCCTGCAGCGTGAAAACATTTGGAGGGGGTAAAAAGACAAAGTGCCTGTTAAACAAAAGCACAATGTGGGTCACGACTCCACTTCCTTACGCGTTTTTTTTTTTTTTTTTTTTTTTTAATCCGGCGTTATTCCGCCAAAATGATAAATAAACATAAGCACGCCGGCGAGCGAGTTGGCGTGTACGGCGGTGGAGGAGCAGAAGCTCGCTGATGTCAGCGTCGGTGGGAGGATCTTCGTGGGTTGAGTCACGCAGCTGTCAAAGATAGCTGTCACCCAGTTTGTCCATCAAACCCAAAACACAGTCAATGAGGACAGAGCTCAGGTGACCCCCTCCGGCCCCCTTTTTTCCCCTCGGACACCCCCCGCCTACCTCCGCTCAGCAGCGGGAAAACACGACCAAACTATTTCCTTCGTGGGTGCTGCTTTTTTTTTTTTTTTTTTTTTTTTTTTGCATCAATAAGGATTTGCGGGGCGATCAACACTTAAGGATACGTTTTCTTCAACGCGAGGATACAGCGGGCATTTTTTTTCCTCCCCCCCCGGTGGGACATGAAGACGAAAAAAGGTAAGATGGTGGACAATTAAAATGTTATTAAAAAAAAAAGGTTTTAGTCACGTTCGGAGCGGTTTTTCCTCTCGGGTCTATTGTCTGCGCGGACATGACAGGGCTGCCATGTGCTGGGGGCGACGTCACCGACAAAATAGCCCACACTTCGGCCTCGTTCTCGCGCTTTCTCGACGCGGTTTTAAGACGTCGGAGCCTCGGCGGGACGAAGCCGAATGTTTACCCGAGTTTAGGACTCCAAGTCCCGGCGTAGTTTCGGGAATGCGGGCTCGGACTATTTGGCCACCAAAAAAAAAAAAAAAAGTGATGCTATGCTAGCTCGGCTAAATTGATATCTCTGTTAAAACCTTTTGTTTGTTTGTTTTTTTGTCATTTTTTTATTATTTATTATAATTAATACTCTCCGTATTCGCTTGTTTTCTTTCCTTGTTGTTGACTTTTGTGTGAATTCTAAATGTTGTTTTAAAAAAAAAACGTCCCAGTTTGAACATTTTACTTTAAAAAAAAAAACAAACGGCTTTGTTGCATAAGGAACGTTTTTTTAAAGTCGAGCTGGGAAGCTTTGACCTCATTCATTGTTGAAGTTCGGCTGAGGACCTCGTGTTATCGCGCACACAAAGAACACAACTTTTAAGCCTGGGAAACAAAAACAAACAAGATGGCGCCATAATGTGTTTTCTATGGTGATGTGTATAGGGGGGGGGGGGTTATTGGACATTTCGCATTATAAGCAGGCGTTTGATAGCAAGCGTACAAAGAAAGGCAGCCAGATTCTTTTGTTTAGTCTGGAGACGCTGATTTGCAACAGGTCTCCCCTCCCCCTCTCCCCGGGCCCACGTAATTACCTCATCCTGTGGGCTGCACACTCTCCCCCCCCAAGTCTGCAGTCTGTGGGCTTTATCAACTTTTATTTGTGTGCGCCCCTGCTGAGGAAAAAACAAAAAAAACACGTTACTTCCGGAGTGGGCGCAGTGCGCATGCGCTCGCCTGAAAGGTGAGCTCAGGTGTTCTCATTTGGAAATGTAACCATGTCGAGAGGTCTCGATCGAAACAACCGAATCGGTTCTTTTGTGGAAATTGTGACGAAAAAAAACGTGTTATGGTCCAAACTTTTTCCAGTTCGAGACACAAGCTTGCAAAATAAATCAACATGTATACCGAGGATGTCGTTGTGGCTTGTGCAGCCCTTTGAGACACTTGTGATTTAGGGCTATATAAATAAACATTGATTGATTGATTGATTGATGTATAGACTTAGACAAACTTTATTGATCCACAAGGGAAATTGTTCCACACAGTAGCTCAGTTACAAAGGATGGAAAGGATAATGCACAAAAAAAGGGTGAAAACCAAAGGTATAAAGTAGACTAAAAATGTACCATAGTAGTAATATAACATATATGCAATATTAACATATTATATACACAGTATATAATATATAGTGATATATTATATTATTATATAATATATACAATATATAACAAATCCCAATTACCATGTACAATATTACAGTAAAATAGAGAGTAGTAGTAGTATAGCTCTAATGTTGACTATTCAACTGGTGCCCTGAGTTCAGATCCTGGCATTGACATTTTAACCTCGTCCGGGGTCTATACTCGTGATTGAGGCGTTCCACGAGGAGTCCCTTTTTAAGTCAGGGGTGTCAAACTCATTTTAGATCGGGGAGGGGGGGGGTCACACGGAGAAAAATCTACTCCCAAGTGGGCCGGACTGGTATAATCACGGCGCGATAACGTAAACATAAAGACAACTTCCGATTGTTTTTCTTTGTTTAAAAATAGAACAAGCACGTTCTGAAAATGCACAAACCATAATGTTGTTGGTTTTTTATTTATTTGTCGTTGTTTATACTTTCTGAATAAATTATGTGACAATGTTCATCATTGGTGTTAATAAAAAAAAAAAATCAAATAACAGGATGTTATTTATGTAGTTTGATCATTTTCCTCCACTGGTGCACTGGTTTATTTATTTTTTTACATATGTAGCATAATCTACAAAAAATTGCTATTGCGACATCTAGTGGACACATTTAGAACAGCAGTTTCTTTCATTCAAAAAATTCGGCTAATTTTTATACTTAGCAAACTCTAACCGGATAAAACCTGTTTGTGGGCCGTACGTTTGACACCCCTGCTTTAAGTCATCTTTCTTTTTAGATCGTGGGGCCATATGGAGAAAACTCTATTCCTAAGTGGGCCGGACTGGTAAAATCAGTGGCCGAGTGATTAGAGTGTCCGCCCTGAGATCGGTAGGTCGTGAGTTCAAACCCCGGCCGAGTCATACCAAATACTTTAAAAATGGGACCCATTACCACCCTGCTTGGCACTCAGAATCAAGGGTTGGAATTGGTGGTTAAATCACCAAAAATGATTCCTGAGCGCAGCTGCTCACTGCTCCCCTCACCTCCCAGGGGGTGGAACAAGGGAATGGGTCAAATTCAGTGGTACTTTAAGTTTAAATCATAATGTTGTTGGGGGTTTGTTTACACTTACATGTTGCGGTTAATAGTATTCTATCTTTATTTGTCGTTATTTTTTATATTTTCTGAATAAATTATGTGACAATGTTCATAATTTTCAATCCATCTATATTAAAAAAAAAAAATCAAAATCAAATTACAGGATGTTATTTATGTAAGTTTGTTCATTTTCCTCGACCGGTGCACTAACATCATGTTGTTTTTTGTACATATGTAGCATAATGTAGAAATATACAAAGAATTGCTATTGCGACATCCAGTGGACACATTTAGAACAGCAGTTTCTTTCATTCATAAATTTCGGCTCGTTTTTATACTTAGCAAACTCTTCCCGCAGGCCGTATAAACCCTGTTTGTGGGCCTGATCCGGCCCACGGGCCGTACGTTTGACACCCCTGCTTTAAGGCCTCTTTCTTTTTGTAATGTGATGTGTATGCAACTATGGTGTTGCTGTAGCTTGTTTACTTCTTTAGAGTTCATTAAGGTTCCCCTTTTGCGCCTCTCTTTTTGGGTTCAGTTCAAAAAAGCTACTCACATTTTTAAAAACACCGGAGCGCTATCCTAGAGATGATCTGACAAAAAGAGACCTAAATCAAATGTCTACTGTAGAGAATATACAAACTACAAAATTCCCGTGGAAATTTTGATGGGCCTACTATCGGTGCCCTGGACCTCTGGACGGGGGTCGCCGGAAGCCGCCGTACTTATTAGATGGTGCCGAGTGTCTGAATGCGTCAGTTTTAGGTATAACTGTACAAAATCAGCCACAAAGCTAGCCTACAACAGTAGCATGTTTACACAAAAATGCTAACACTTAGCATGTGTGCTAACGATAGCATGATAACAGTCAGCATGTTTCATAAACCAAGTTACGCCACTCAAAGGTGTATGGCTGCAGAAATAGATTTAAACAAAGTGTAAAAATAGATGAAAAAGTTGGCAAGCCTAAGTTGGCTTGCTAGTATACTAACAGTTAACAAGTGTCACATACCAAGTTATACGACTCTGGGCTAAAGGGTAGCTCAAAACGTTAGCATGCTAACAGTTAAGAAGTGTCACATAACAAGTTCGATGCCTCTAAGGTGTATGGATGGGGAATTAGAGAGAAAAAAAAAAAGAGCAAATTTAGCAAAAATAAATTAGCAGTTTAATGTTAGCATGCCAATGTTTGCATTATGAATAATAGTGAAGGGAAACGTCTGGCCTCCCGGTTCTTAGCTTTCTGGAAAACAGTGGAATCGAATATCCCCGATATTTATTATTGACATTTACATTCACATGTGATTTCATTTCAAACTGTGCAATGTTTGTGGCACACCGCGTGTCCCACGGGTTTCAAATAAACTTCAGTTTTTCTACTTTACCACGCCGCTGTTGTCTTTCTGCGTGCTACGAGGCCAGTTTGCGCTATCCTCCAGAAATCAAGGCGGCAGACGCGGCGTTTGAGTTTCAGAGCCCAGTCAGAACACTAGAAGTTTGGCGGATAACTCTAGCTAGCTAAAAGCCATTTGGAGTCAAAACACTAGAAGTTAAGTGGATAACGCTAGCTGCTAAAAATCATTTGGAGTCAGAAGACTGGAAGCTAGGTGAATAACTAGCTGGCTAAAAGTCATTTGGAGTCATAAGACTAGAAGCAAGGCGAATAACTCTTGCTAGCTAAAAGTCATTTGGAGACAGAAGACTAGAAGCTAGGCGAATAACTCTAGCTAGCTAAAAGTAATTTGGAGTCAAAACACTATAATAGTTAGGCGGATAACTCTAGCTAGCTAAAAATCATTTGGGGTCAGAAGACTGGAAGCTAGATGAATAACTAGCTAGCTAAAAGTCATTTGGAGTCAGATGACTAAAAGCTAAGCGCATAACGCTGGCTAGCTAGAAAGCCATTTGTAGTCAGAAGACTAGAAACTAAGCGAATAACTCTGGCTAGCTAAAAGTCATTTGGAGTCAGAACACTAGAAGCTAGGCTGATAACTCTTGCTAGCTAAAAGTCATTTGGAGTCAAATCACTATAAGTTAGGCGGATAACTCTAGCTAGCTAAAAATAATTTGGAGTCAGAAGACTAGAAACTAAGCGAATAACTCTGGCTAGCTAAAAGTCATTTGGAGACAGAAGACTAGAAGCTAGGCTGATAACTCTAGCTAGCTAAAAGTCATTTGGAGTCAAATCACTAGAAGTTAGGCGGATAACTCTAGCTAGCTAAAAATCATTTGGAGTCAGAAGACTAGAAACTAAGCGAATAACTCTGGCTAGCTAAAAGTCATTTGGAGACAGAAGACTAGAAGCTAGGCTGATAACTCTAGCTAGCTAAAAGTCATTTGGAGTCAAATCACTAGAAGTTAGGCGGATAACTCTAGCTAGCTAAAAATCATTTGGAGTCAAAAGACTAGAAGCTAAGCGCATTACGCTGGCTAGCGAGAAAGCTAAAAGTAATTTGTAGTCAGAAGACTAGAAACTAAGCGAATAACTCTGGCTAGCTAAAAGTAATTTGGAGTCAGAACATTAGAAGTTAGGCGGATAACTCTTGCTAGCTAAAAATCATTTAGAGTCAGAAGACTAGAAGCTAGGCGAATAACTAGCTAGCTAAAAGTAATTTAGAGTCAGAAGACTAGAAATTAGGCAGATGACTCTAGCTAGCTAAAAGTCATTTGGAGTTAGAAGACCAGGAACAAGGCGGAAAACTCTAGCTAACTAGCTAAAAGTAACTTGGAGTTAGAAGACCAGGGACTAGGCGACCCCAAAAGGCGATATTCACATTCTAGAAAATGACAATGGCAATAAAAAGTGGTGATCCCTGGTTTTTATAGTCCAGCTGAGTCATCCAGGCATGCAGAGGTGTGCACTTCCGATGCGTCCAGGCAGGTTTTATTACCGACACCCCCAACACACACAGTGAAGCCAACCTCTCTTCCTCTTCACACCGGCAGGTTTGACGATGCTGTCGGGAAGTGAGACGGACGACGACGACAGCGTGGACGCCCCCCTGGACCTGTCGTCCAGCGCCGGGGGCGGTGGCGGCAAGAGGAAGCGGCGGGGGAACCTGCCCAAAGAGTCGGTCCAGATCCTCAGGGACTGGCTGTACGACCACCGCTACAACGCCTACCCCTCGGAGCAGGAGAAGGCGCTTCTGTCCAAGCTGACGCAGCTCTCCACACTGCAGGTAGAGACCGTCTGAATCACTTCCTGTCAAAACACGACACTCGGCGCGGAGTAGGTCAGCGGCTCTCTGGAGGCGGGAGTCGTGAGTAAGTCAAAGCACAGGAATTTCCCTCCCCGCAGCCTTCCCTCCCCAGCTGTCTGGGAACAATGTGGAGTCATTTACTGAGCTGCTGCCAGTTACGACTAGCCCGCTAAACATAACAACACTAATGACCCCCACGGCTGCTATGACAACACCCTTTTTTTTTTTTAACTCTCATTTGACCTCATTCGCAAACATACTGATCTCTAACAGGACGTACTCATGCCAAGTCCTTGCTTCATGTTGTTTTCCAGGTGTGCAACTGGTTCATCAACGCGCGCCGGCGCCTCCTCCCGGAGATGCTGCGGAAAGACGGCAAGGACCCGAACCAGTTCACCATCTCCAGGAAGGGCGGGAAGGCGAGCGACAGCTTCTCCGACAGCTCCCAGTCGCCGAAACACAGCAACTCGGCAGGGGGCGCCGACGACGCCTACGACCGGCGGGTCCTCAGCCCCTCCAGCTTCGAGCCCGCCGCGCCGTCGCCCTCGTCGGGTCCGCAGCCTCCCCGGCCATCCGTCATCTGTCACACGACCGTCAGCGCCGGGACCCTCCAGCCCTCGCCGTCGCTGAACTCTGACAAGGCGGCCGAGCGGCTGCAGGCGGCGCAGGCGCTCCTCAGGTGCCTGGACAAGGGGGCCACCACCATCCTGGAGGGCAACCTGAGTCCCCGCAGCGGCCTTTTCAACACCCCGCCTCCGACCCCGCCCGACCTCACGCAGGACTTCAGCGGCTTCCAGCTCCTGGTGGACGTGGCCCTCAAGCGGGCGGCTGAGATGGAACTGCAGGCCAAACAGTTGGTGTCCTAAAACGACAACATGGGGGTGCGCGGGGGGACACACACACATTTCTCGGACTCAACAGAAAACACCCCCACCGCCCCCTACCATGAAAAAGTCTCATCATTTCTATTTTTTCTATAGCAGTCAACTAGTTGATTGCCGACAGTATCAAGGTGCCTTCATTTCACATTTGTATGGACATTTATGATGGACTTGTTTGCACAGGGACCAAAAACATGAAAGCTGCCTGTCTTTGGAGGCGGAGCTACCTTTGATCCAAACATTTCATCTCCTCAACGTCTTCACTACTGTAGTCAATGTTACACTATATATGTTCATTTTATCATTTAGTTGTTTTAAAATATTTTTTTTTTTTTACCTTTTTAAATCGCTACTCCTTCCTTGCCCAAATAAGGGATATTTCAGATGAGCAATGTAGCAGGCGGGGCCAGTGGACGGAAAGAGGACACACTACAATAAACGTTTAGTTGACAAAGACAGCGTTAGGCCAAATGAAGCGTTTTCATGTATAATAGGACCAGGTGTGTAGGTCATGTGACACATGGCGCCCAATGATGTGATTTCATTTCAAACTGTGCAATGTTTGTGGCACACCGCGCGTCACACGGGATTCAAATAAACTTTTGTTTTTCTACTTTACCACGCTGCCGTTGTCTTCCTGCGTGCTACCAAACCGATTAGCGCGATCCTCCAGAAATCATGGCGGCGGACGCGGAGTGTTAGTTTCAGAGCAGAGTCAGAAGACTCCATATTAGGCGGATAACTCTGGCTAGCTAAGAGTCATTTGGAGTCAGAAGACTCGAAGCGAGGCGAATAAAAGTCGTTTGGAGACAGAACACTAGAAGTTAGGCGGATAACTAGCTAGCTAAAAGTCATTTGGAGTCAGAACACTAGAGGTTAGGCGGATAACTCTAGCTAGCTAAAATTCATTTGGAGTCAGAAGACGCGAAGCGAGGCGAATAAAAGTCATTTGGAGTCAGAACACTGGAAGTTAGGCGGATAACTAGCTAGTTAAAAGTCATTTGTAGTCAGAACACTAGAGGTTAGGCGGATAACTCTAGCTAGCTAAAAGTCATTTGGAGTCAGAACACTAGAAGTTAGGCGGGTAACTAGCTAGCTAAAAGTCATTTGTAGTCAGAACACTAGAGGTTAGGCGGATAACTCTATAGCTAGCTAAAAGTCATTTGGAGTCAGAAGACTCGAAGCTAGGTGGATAACTACGGCTAGGCAAAAGTCATTTGGAGTTAGAAGACTAGGAACAAGGCGGAAAACTAACTATCGAGCTAAAAGTCATTTGGAGTCAGAAGACTAGAAGCTAAGCGAATAACTCTAGCTAGCTAAAAGTCATTTGGAGTCAGAAGACTAGAAGTTAGATAACCCTAGCTAGCTAAAACATCATTTGGAGTCAGAAGACTAGAAGCTAAGCAAACAACTATCTAGCTAAAAGTAATTTGGAGTCAGAACACTAGAAGTTAGATAACTCTAGCAGGCTAAAAGTCATTTGGAGTCAGAAGACTAGAAGTTAGATAACCCTAGCTAGCTAAAACATCATTTGGAGTCAGAAGACTAGGAACAAGGCGGAAAACTAACTATCGAGCTAAAAGTCATTTGGAGTCAGAAGACTAGAAGCTAAGCGAATAACTCTGGCTAGCTAAAAGTCATTTGGAGTCAAAACACTAGAAGTTAGGCGCATAACTCTGGCTAGCTAAAAGTCATTAGGAGTCAGAACACTAGAAGTTAGGCGGATAACTCAAGCTAGCTAAAAGTCATTTGGTGTCAGAACACTAGAAGTTAGGCGGATAACTAGCTAGCTAAAAGTCATTTGGAGTCAGAAGACTCAAAGCTAGGCGAATAACTAACTCGCTAAAAGTCATTTGGAGTCAGAAGACTAGAAGTTAGGCGGATAACTCTGTCTAGCTAAAAGTAATTTGGAGTCAGAACACTAGAAGTTAGGTGGATAACTAGCTAGTTAAAAGTCATTTGGAGTCAGAAGACTAGAAGTTAGATAACTCTAGGTAGCTAAAAGTCATTTGGAGTCAGAAGACTAGAAGTTAGGCAGATAACTGGCTAGCTAAAAGTCATTTAGAGTTAGAAGACCAGGAACAAGACGGAAAACTAACTATCGAGCTAAAAGTAATTTGGAGTCAGAAGACTAGAAGCTAAGCGAATAACTCTAGCTAGCTAAAAGTCATTTGGAGTCAGAAGACTAGAAGTTAGATAACCCTAGCTAGCTAAAACATCATTTGGAGTCAGAAGACTTGAAGCTAGATAACTCTAGCTGGCTAAAAGTCATTTGGAGTCAGAAGACTAGAAGTTAGATAACTCCAGCTAGCTAAAACATCATTTGGAGTCAGAAGACTAGAAGCTAAGCAAACAACTATCTAGCTAAAAGTAATTTGGAGTCAGAACACTAGAAGTTAGATAACTCTAGCAGGCTAAAAGTCATTTGGAGTCAGAAGACTAGAAGTTAGATAACCCTAGCTAGCTAAAACATCATTTGGAGTCAGAAGACTAGGAACAAGGCGGAAAACTAACTATCGAGCTAAAAGTCATTTGGAGTCGGAAGACTAGAAGCTAAGTGAATAACTCTGGCTAGCTAAAAGTCATTAGGAGTCAGAACACTAGAGTTAGGCGGATAACTCAAGCTAGCTAAAAGTCATTAGGAGTCAGAACACTAGAGTTAGGCGGATAACTCAAGCTAGCTAAAAGTCATTTGGAGTCAGAAGACTAGAAGTTAGGCGGATAACTCTGTCTAGCTAAAAGTAATTTGGAGTCAGAACACTAGAAGTTAGGTGGATAACTAGCTAGTTAAAAGTCATTTGGAGTCAGAAGACTAGAAGTTAGATAACTCTAGGTAGCTAAAAGTCATTTGGAGTCAGAAGACTAGAAGTTAGGCGGATAACTCTGGCTAGCTAAAAGTCATTTAGAGTTAGAAGACCAGGAACAAGACGGAAAACTAACTATCGAGCTAAAAGTAATTTGGAGTCAGAAGACTAGAAGCTAAGCGAATAACTCTAGCTAGCTAAAAGTCATTTGGAGTCAGAAGACTAGAAGTTAGATAACTCCAGCTAGCTAAAACATCATTTGGAGTCAGAAGACTAGAAGTTAGATAACTCCAGCTAGCTAAAACATCATTTGGAGTCAGAAGACTAGAAGTTAGATAACTCTAGCTAGCTAAAACATCATTTGGAGTCAGAAGACTAGAAGCTAAGCAAACAACTATCTAGCTAAAAGTAATTTGGAGTCAGAACACTAGAAGTTAGATAACTCTAGCAGGCTAAAAGTCATTTGGAGTCAGAAGACTAGAAGTTAGATAACCCTAGCTAGCTAAAACATCATTTGGAGTCAGAAGACTAGGAACAAGGCGGAAAACTATCGAGCTAAAAGTCATTTGGAGTCAGAAGACTTGAAGCTAGATAACTCTATCTAGCTAAAACATCATTTGGAGTCAGAAGACTAGAAGTTAGATAACTCTAGCTAGCTAAAACATCATTTGGAGTCAGAAGACTAGAAGCTAAGCAAACAACTATCTAGCTAAAAGTAATTTGGAGTCAGAACACTAGAAGTTAGATAACTCTAGCAGGCTAAAAGTCATTTGGAGTCAGAAGACTAGAAGTTAGATAACCCTAGCTAGCTAAAACATCATTTGGAGTCAGAAGACTAGGAACAAGGCGGAAAACTATCGAGCTAAAAGTCATTTGGAGTCAGAAGACTAGAAGCTAAGCGAATAACTCTGGCTAGCTAAAAGTCATTTGGAGTCAAAACACTAGAAGTTAGGCGCATAACTCTGGCTAGCTAAAAGTCATTAGGAGTCAGAACACTAGAAGTTAGGCGGATAACTCAAGCTAGCTAAAAGTCATTTGGTGTCAGAACACTAGAAGTTAGGCGGATAACTAGCTATCTAAAAGTCATTTGGAGTCAGAAGACTCAAAGCTAGGCGAATAACTAACTCGCTAAAGGTAATTTGGAGTCAGAAGACTAGAAGTTAGGCGCATAACTCTGGCTAGCTAAAAGTCATTAGGAGTCAGAACACTAGAAGTTAGGCGGATAACTCAAGCTAGCTAAAAGTCATTTGGTGTCAGAACACTAGAAGTTAGGCGGATAACTAGCTATCTAAAAGTCATTTGGAGTCAGAAGACTCAAAGCTAGGCGAATAACTAACTCGCTAAAAGTAATTTGGAGTCAGAAGACTAGAAGTTAGGCGGATAACTCTGTCTAGCTAAAAGTAATTTGGAGTCAGAACACTAGAAGTTAGGTGGATAACTAGCTAGTTAAAAGTCATTTGGAGTCAGAAGACTAGAAGTTAGATAACTCTAGGTAGCTAAAAGTCATTTGGAGTCAGAAGACTAGAAGTTAGGCGGATAACTCTGGCTAGCTAAAAGTCATTTAGAGTTAGAAGACCAGGAACAAAACGGAAAACTAACTATCGAGCTAAAAGTAATTTGGAGTCAGAAGACTAGAAGCTAAGCGAATAACTCTAGCTAGCTAAAAGTCATTTGGAGTCAGAAGACTAGAAGTTAGATAACCCTAGCTAGCTAAAACATCATTTGGAGTCAGAAGACTTGAAGCTAGATAACTCCAGCTAGCTAAAACATCATTTGGAGTCAGAAGACTAGAAGTTAGATAACTCTAGCTAGCTAAAACATCATTTGGAGTCAGAAGACTAGAAGCTAAGCAAACAACTATCTAGCTAAAAGTAATTTGGAGTCAGAACACTAGAAGTTAGATAACTCTAGCAGGCTAAAAGTCATTTGGAGTCAGAAGACTAGAAGTTAGATAACCCTAGCTAGCTAAAAAACATCATTTGGAGTCAGAAGACTTGAAGCTAGATAACTCTAGCTGGCTAAAAGTCATTTGGAGTCAGAAGACTAGAAGTTAGATAACTCCAGATAGCTAAAACATCATTTGGAGTCAGAAGACTAGAAGTTAGATAACTCTAGCTAGCTAAAACATCATTTGGAGTCAGAAGACTAGAAGTTAGATAACTCTAGGTAGCTAAAACATAATTTGGAGTCAGAAGACTAGAAGTTAGATAACTCTATCTAGCTAAAAAATAATTTGCAGTCAGACGACTAGAAGTTAGATAACTCTATCTAGCTAAAAAATCATTTGGAGTCAGAAGACTAGAAGTTAGATAACTCTAGCTAACTAAAAAGTCATTTGGAGTCAGAAGACTAGAAGTTAGATAACTCTATCTAGCTAAAAAATAATTTGCAGTCAGACGACTAGAAGTTAGATAACTCTAGCAGGCTAAAAGTCATTTGGAGTCAGAAGACTAGAAGTTAGATAACCCTAGCTAGCTAAAACATCATTTGGAGTCAGAAGACTTGAAGCTAGATAACTCTAGCTGGCTAAAAGTCATTTGGAGTCAGAAGACTAGAAGTTAGATAACTCCAGATAGCTAAAACATCATTTGGAGTCAGAAGACTAGAAGTTAGATAACTCTAGCTAGCTAAAACATCATTTGGAGTCAGAAGACTAGAAGTTAGATAACTCTAGGTAGCTAAAACATAATTTGGAGTCAGAAGACTAGAAGTTAGATAACTCTATCTAGCTAAAAAATAATTTGCAGTCAGACGACTAGAAGTTAGATAACTCTATCTAGCTAAAAAATCATTTGGAGTCAGAAGACTAGAAGTTAGATAACTCTAGCTAACTAAAAAGTCATTTGGAGTCAGAAGACTAGAAGTTAGATAACTCTATCTAGCTAAAAAATAATTTGCAGTCAGACGACTAGAAGTTAGATAACTCTATCTAGCTAAAAAATCATTTGGAGTCAGAAGACTAGAAGTTAGATAACTCTAGCTAACTAAAAAGTCATTTGGAGTCAGAAGACTAGAAGTTAGATAACTCTAGCTAACTAAAAAGTCATTTGGAGTCAGAAGACCAGGAACCAAAACTCTCGCTAAGTAGCTACCTAAAAGTCATGTGCTACGAGGCCAATTAGCGCGGTCCTCCAGAAATCAAGGCGGCAGACGTGGAGTGTGAGTTTCTCGTGTCAGGTCGCTTCCTGTCTGGCTGACAGCTGCTCTGTTGACACATGGCCTCTTTCATTCATGCACTCAGAACTTTTTCTTAAATGACTTTGCTTGTCTTGCAATATGAGGCCCACTCAGAGTGGCCGAGAGGCACACATTTGTACCCAACTATTTGACTTACAAACCACAACATGAGCTAACTGCTAACTAATAATCAGTACTAGGAACTACCACGTTAAAAACAACTTATTTGATGTAACAGGCATTCTGAAATCATACATACCTTATTTTTCGGACCATGGGGCGCACCGGATTATAAGGCGCACTGCCGATGATAGCGAGTCTACTGACATATATAAGTAAGAACTTTACACTACTTTATATTAGAAATGGCAACAATGGAGGATGAATATCCCATAACAAGAAGATAGAGAAAAAGAAGAAGTTAATCGACTACGGTGTCGGCACGGACATTTTCAGGACCTATGCAGATCCCAAATACAGATCAGCAGGTACCAGAAGGTAAGAAAAGTTCCTTTTGCATAATATTGCGAAACAAAACGCCAGATAATATGTCTTACCTTATACACACACCATAATAATACTCCTATGTTTAATGCGCCGACAATCCATCAAGCGGTGCGGCTTCATAGCTTACCAAAGTCGTACTAAAAACATTTTGATGGATTTTTGAGCGCCGTGTGTAATGTTCTATATTTTCAATGGAACATATAAAATGTTGGTGTTGTTTACTGGTGTCATATTGCAGTCTACACGTATCTCTTGTGTATGACTGCCATCTACTGGTCACAGTTATCATTACACCATGTACCAAATGAAATAGCTTCGAGGTCGGTAAGCACAACCAGAATTATGCCGTACATTAGGTTATAAGGCGCACTGTCGAGTTTTGAGAAAATTAAAGGATTTTAGGTGCGCCTTATAGTCCGAAAAATAAGGGAATACCTTCACTGCCACTAATCGTGAAATGTGTTGTCGCGTTACTGTTGGGGCATTCTTAATTTAATAGCTATAGCGTAGGTAAAAGACCAAAAAAACAAATTAAGACTCTTATTTTTTTTAAACTACTGTCCACTCAAATCTCTTAATTAACTTTAGTCCTAAGTAAAATAGCATCTCATGTTTGTTTTTTTCTGTAATTTTAGCCCTTTTGGAAAGCTCTAGCTAGCTAGCTAAAAGTCATTTGGAGTCAGAAGACTAGAAGCTCGGTAGATAACGCTCATTAGCTAACTGGCTAAAAGTAATTTGGAGTTAGAAAACCAGGAACTAGGCGGGAAACAATAGCTAGCTAGCTAAAAGTCATTTGGAGTTGGAAGACCAGGAACTAGGAGGATAACTCTAGCTGGCTAGCTAAAAGTCATTTGGAGTTAGAAGACCAGGAACTAGGTAGAAAACTCTAGCTAGCTAGCTAAAAGTCATTTAGAGTCAGAAGACTAGAAGCTTGGTAGATAACGCTCGTTAGCTAGCTAGCTAAAAGTCATTTGGAGTTGGAAGACCAGGAACTAGGAGGATAACTCTAGCTGGCTAGCTAAAAGTCATTTGGAGTTAGAAGACCAGGAACTAGGCGGAAAACTCTAGCTAGCTAGCTAAAAGTCATTTGGAGTCAGAAAACTAGAAGCTAAGTGAATAACTCTGGCTAGCTAACTAGCTCAAAGTAATTTGGAGTCAGAAGACTAGAAGCTCGGTGAATAACGCTAGTTAGCTAACCGGCTAAAAGTTATTTGGAGTTAAAAAAACAGGGACTTGGCGGAAAACTCTAGCTAGCTACCTAAAAGTCATTTGGAGTTAGAAGACCAGGAACTAGGCGAATAACTCTAGCTAGCTAGCTAAAAGTCATTTGGAGTCAGAAGACGAGAAACTCGATGAATAACGCTAGTTAGCTAACTGGCTAACAGTAATTTGGAGTTAATAAAAACAGGGACTAGGCGGAAAACTCTAGCTAGCTAGCTAAAAGTCATTTGGAGTTAGAAGACCAGGAACTAGGCAGAAAACTCTAGCTAGCTACCTAAAAGTCATTTGGAGTTAGAAGACCAGGAACTAGGCGGAAAACTCTAGCTAGCTAGCTAAAAATCAATTGGAGTCAAAAAACTAGAAGGTCGGTAAATATCGCTAGTTAGCTAACTGGCTAAAAGTCATTTGGAGTTAAAAAACAGGGACTAGGCGGAAAACTCTAGCTAGCTAGCTAAAAGTCATTTGGAGTTAGAAGACTAGAAGCTCGGTGGATAACGCTAGTTAGCTAACTGGCTAAAAGTAATTTGGAGTTAGAAAACCAGGAACTAGGCGGATAACTCTAGCTAGCTAGCTAAAAGTCATTTGGAGTCAGAAGACCAGGAACAAGGAGGTAATTATTTACATTAATTAAGTGTAATTCTGTTGTTAATTCAATGACATTTTAGGGAAACTCTAAATAAATACTTTCTAAAAGTCATCTTCACAACACTGCTAGTAATTGTTGCGCAGCACTCTGAAAACCGTCTCAGTCCAAAGTGGCAGCTGATGATTCATGAATGACTTGGTGCAGCTTTAGCTCATCTGCATGGTGGTGGACTTTCTTCTTGGTTCAAAAAAATGTACTCGGGGGGGCCCAGCAGAAAGTTGTGCATGCACCAGCGAGGATTAAAGGCGTAATTATGGGGCCCGCCCCACAAAGCTTCGTGCCGCCCATCGTGGTGTCGTTAGCTGCACGGGGATGAAAGCCACATGTGAGGCCGGCAAATAATGACAACAAGGTTGGTTTTAATGCCATTTAATCCATTAAATATGACTTACAAAAAGTTATGTGTTCATTTACACTGGGAAACATTCATGTATGTACAAATGTCTTCACAGCTCCCTGCTACACCGGGGCTTGATATGTTCTTATCAGGAGGAACTCCTCGTCTCACACACGATTCTATCCAAATTGTTCCGATAAAATCAATAAAAACCAGCAATTGGTGCCAAGCCCCGAAACAGCTTTCGAAAACATAAACAAACGGCACGATTACGTCATCACTTCATCAGGTAGTCACTGATTGGCAGACAAACGTTCAATGGCACAATGACACGCCAGCCTCCATTCGAGCACACCTCCCGCTTTTCTAGCGTAGATCCTCGCACACCCCCTAGGCTCCATCGTAGCACACATTGTACCAGTTAAGCCTGGATCCTAGCACACCTAGCTTTCTTGATTAGATCCTAGCCAACATCCTCGTTTTCTAGCGTAGATCTTCGCATACCTCCTAGCTTTCTAGCTTAGATCCTATATAGCATACCTCCTAGCTTTCTAGCGTAGATCCTAGCAAACATTCTCGTTTTCTAGCGTAGATCCTAGCACACCTTCTAGCTTTCTAGCTTAGATCCTATAGCACACCTCCCAGCTTTCTAGCTTAGATCCTATAGCATACCTCCTAGCTTTCTAGTTTAGATCCTGGCAAACCTCCTAGCTTTCTAGATTAGATCCTATAGCATACCTCCTACCTTTCTAGCTTAGATCCTGGCAAATTTCCTTGGTTTCTAGCTTAGATCCTATGGCATACCTGCTAGCTTTCTAGCTTAGATCCTAGCACACCTCCTAGCTTTCTAGCTTAGATCCTATAGCATACCTCCTACCTTTCTAGCTTAGATCCTGGTAAATTTCCTTGGTTTCTAGCTTAGATCCTATGGCATACCTGCTGGCTTTCTAGCTTAGATCCTAGCAAACCTCACTGCTTTCTAGCTTAGATCCTATCGCATACCTGCTAGCTTTCTAGCTTAGATCCTAGCACACCTCCTAGCTTTCTAGCTTAGATCCTATAGCGTACCTCCTACCTTTCTAGCTTAGATCCTGGTAAATTTTCTTGGTTTCTAGCTTAGATCTTATGGCATACCTGCTGGCTTTCTAGCTAAGATCCTAGCAAACCTCACTGCTTTCTAGCTTAGATCCTATGGCATACCAGCTAGCTTTCTAGCTTAGATCCTAGCACACCTCCTAACTTAGATCCTAGCACACCTCCTAGCTTTCTAGCTTAGATCCTATAGCATACCTCCTACCTTTCTAGCTTAGATCCTGGCAAATTTCATTGGTTTCTAGCTTAGATCCTATGGCATACCTGCTAGCTTTCTAGCTTAGATCCTAGCAAACCTCATTGCTTTCTAGCTTAGTTCGTAGAAAACCTCCTAGTTTTCTAGCGTAGATCCTAGCACACCTTCTAGCTTTCTTGATTAGATCCTAACACACCTCTCAGCCTCCTAGCTTAGATCCTATAACATACCTCCTAGCTTTATAGCGTAGATCCTAGCAAACCTCCTTGCTTTCTAGCTTAGCTCCTAGCACAACTCCTAGCTTTCTAGCTTAGATCATATAGCATACCTCTTAGCTTTCTAGCTTAGATCCTAGCAA
Organism: Nerophis lumbriciformis; assembly: GCF_033978685.3. Classification (NCBI taxonomy): domain Eukaryota; kingdom Metazoa; phylum Chordata; class Actinopteri; order Syngnathiformes; family Syngnathidae; genus Nerophis; species Nerophis lumbriciformis. Next base: position 11,354,542 of record NC_084554.2, read on the forward strand.
ACCTCCTCGCTTTCTAGCGTAGATCCTCACACAACTCCTAGCTTTCTAGCTTAGATTATATAGCATAACTCTTAGCTTTCTAGCTTAGATCCTAGCAAACATCCTCGTTTTCTAGCGTAGATCCTAGCACACCTCCTAGCTTTCTAGCTTAGATCCTATAGCATACCTCCTACCTTTCTAGCTTAGATCCTGGCAAATTTCCTTGGTTTCTAGCTTAGATCCTATGGCATACCTGCTGGCTTTCTAGCTTAGATCCTAGCAAACCTCACTGCTTTCTAGCTTAGATCCTATGGCATACCAGCTAGCTTTCTAGCTTAGATCCTAGCACACCTCCTAACTTAGATCCTAGCACACCTCCTAGCTTTCTAGCTTAGATCTTATAGCATACCTCCTAGCCTTCTAGTTTAGATCCTGGCAAACCTCCTTGCTTTCTAGCTTAGATCCTAGCAAACCTCCTAGCTTTCTAGCTTAGATCCTATGGCATACCTGCTAGCTTTCTAGCTTAGATCCTAGCAAACCTTCTAGCTTTCTAGCTTAGATCCTATAGCATACCTCCTACCTTTCTAGCTTAGATCCTGGCAAATTTCCTTGCTTTCTAGCTTAGATCCTATGGCATAACTGCTAGCTTTCTAGCTTAGATCCTAGCAAACCTCCTTACTTTCTAGCTTAGATCCTAGCACACCTCCAAGCTTTCTGTCTTAGATCCTATATCATACCTCCTATCTTTCTAGCTAAGATCCTAGAAAATCACCTTGCTTTCTAGCTTAGATCTTATGGCATACCTGCTGGCTTTCTAGCTAAGATCCTAGCAAACCTCACTGCTTTCTAGCTTAGATCCTATGGCATACCAGCTAGCTTTCTAGCTTAGATCCTAGCACACCTCCTAACTTAGATCCTAGCACACCTCCTAGCTTTCTAGCTTAGATCCTATAGCATACCTCCTACCTTTCTAGCTTAGATCCTGGCAAATTTCATTGGTTTCTAACTTAGATCCTATGGCATACCTGCTAGCTTTCTAGCGTAGATCCTAGCAAACCTCATTGCTTTCTAGCTTAGTTCGTAGAAAACCTCCTAGTTTTCTAGCGTAGATCCTAGCACACCTTCTAGCTTTCTTGATTGGATCCTAACACACCTCTCAGCCTCCTAGCTTAGATCCTATAACATACCTCCTAGCTTTATAGCGTAGATCCTAGCAAACCTCCTTGCTTTCTAGCTTAGCTCCTAGCACAACTCCTAGCTTTCTAGCTTAGATCATATAGCATACCTCTTAGCTTTCTAGCTTAGATCCTAGCAAACCTCCTCGCTTTCTAGCGTAGATCCTCACACAACTCCTAGCTTTCTAGCTTAGATTATATAGCATAACTCTTAGCTTTCTAGCTTAGATCCTAGCAAACATCCTCGTTTTCTAGCGTAGATCCTAGCACACCTCCTAGCTTTCTAGCTTAGATCCTATAGCATACCTCCTACCTTTCTAGTTTAGATCCTGGCAAATTTCCTTGGTTTCTAGCTTAGATCCTATGGCATACCTGCTGGCTTTCTAGCTTAGATCCTAGCAAACCTCACTGCTTTCTAGCTTAGTTCGTAGAAAACCTCCTAGTTTTCTAGCGTAGATCCTAGCACACCTTCTAGCTTTCTTGATTGGATCCTAACACACCTCTCAGCCTCCTAGCTTAGATCCTATAACATACCTCCTAGCTTTATAGCGTAGATCCTAGCAAACCTCCTTGCTTTCTAGCTTAGCTCCTAGCACAACTCCTAGCTTTCTAGCTTAGATCATATAGCATACCTCTTAGCTTTCTAGCTTAGATCCTAGCAAACCTCCTCGCTTTCTAGCGTAGATCCTCACACAACTCCTAGCTTTCTAGCTTAGATTATATAGCATAACTCTTAGCTTTCTAGCTTAGATCCTAGCAAACATCCTCGTTTTCTAGCGTAGATCCTAGCACACCTCCTAGCTTTCTAGCTTAGATCCTATAGCATACCTCCTACCTTTCTAGTTTAGATCCTGGCAAATTTCCTTGGTTTCTAGCTTAGATCCTATGGCATACCTGCTGGCTTTCTAGCTTAGATCCTAGCAAACCTCACTGCTTTCTAGCTTAGATCCTATGGCATACCAGCTAGCTTTCTAGCTTAGATCCTAGCACACCTCCTAACTTAGATCCTAGCACACCTCCTAGCTTTCTAGCTTAGATCTTATAGCATACCTCCTAGCCTTCTAGTTTAGATCCTGGCAAACCTCCTTGCTTTCTAGCTTAGATCCTAGCAAACCTCCTAGCTTTCTAGCTTAGATCCTATGGCATACCTGCTAGCTTTCTAGCTTAGATCCTAGCAAACCTTCTAGCTTTCTAGCTTAGATCCTATAGCATACCTCCTACCTTTCTAGCTTAGATCCTGGCAAATTTCCTTGCTTTCTAGCTTAGATCCTATGGCATAACTGCTAGCTTTCTAGCTTAGATCCTAGCAAACCTCCTTACTTTCTAGCTTAGATCCTAGCACACCTCCAAGCTTTCTGTCTTAGATCCTATATCATACCTCCTATCTTTCTAGCTAAGATCCTAGAAAATCACCTTGCTTTCTAGCTTAGATCCTATGGCATACCTGCTAGCTTTCTATCTTAGATCCTAGCACACCTCCTAGCTTTCTAGCTTAGATCTGAGCAAACCTCCTTGCCTTCTAGCTCAGATCCTATGGCATACCTGCTAGCTTTCTACCTTAGATCCTAGCAAACCTTCTAGCTTTCTAGCTTAGATCCTAGCACACCCCCTGGCTTCTAACTTAAATCCTATAGCATACCTATATCCTAGCACAACCTACACCGACAAAACAGATCAGTCGGCAGAATTTGACGGAACATTTATGCTGGCTTTGTTTCACACCTGATTACTGCCAAATCAACAACAGCGCCATTGTTTTTACTGCAAGAATCTGGCAACTGATCAGTCAATTTTTGTTTACCGTTAAAGTTAGGGTTTTTCTCTTTACAGTGTGTTACTGGAACTAAAAAAAACAAAAGGATACCATTGTTATTTTTACTGTAAAATTCTGGCGACTGAGCTGCTAGTTTTTTTTTTGTTTCACCGTAAAATCTAGGGTAGCTTAGATCATAGCACACCTTCGAGTTCCACAGCAAAGATGGCCGCATTTTTGGCTATTTCTCGTCATTTTGATGCACACACACACACACACACACACACACACACACACACACACACACACACACACACACACACACACACACACACACACACACACACACACACACACACACACGCACACACAGGCACGCACGCGTCTTCCCCTGAGAGCGCTGTTGTGCTCGACTGTTAAGGCTGAAACAAAACAAATTAAAAACACAGTCAACGGGCCTCAGTGTCTGTCTGTAAACAGTTAATAAACAATAAATACAAAAGTTAAAAAGTTGCTATGCGCTCGGCGAGGAAACAAATAAAAAAATACGAAATAAAAAACGTGTTTTTGTGAGACCTTTAGCGGAGTTTAGTGCACAGTGAGGAGTCTCTGGCCTGTCATCTTGTCCCACAGCGCTGTCGAGAAAAACAATTCCAAAGAAATTAAACCCCTTAAAAGTTTAAAATTAAACCCCTTAAAAGTTTAAATCACTCGTACGCTGGACACAACATTAGGAACACTATGGTAACATTAGCATGCTAATGTTAGCTACTTGTGAATTACTCGGTATGAACCTAAAATGGTGGATTTCGTTACTTGCCACCATCTTGTATGTGTGCTAACTCTTCCCATTCTGACGTTAGCATGTTTATGCGAGCATTTTAGCTGATTTTGAATGTACGAACTTACAAATCATGGATTTTGGTACGTTAGTTTACCAATTCTTCTCATGTTAGCATGCTAACGTTATCTCACTGTAGTTTTATGCTAGCATTTGAGCAAATTTTGTTCGTATAAACCGAAGAATTTACGGCTTTGGTTACGTGGTACGTATGCTGTTCCCACGTAAACGTTATATGCTAGCATTTAAGCTAGTTTTGACCAACTTGTTTTGTCACGCTCCTTTTAGCCGCGTGCTAACTAGCAGCCTAAGCTAGTAGGGACTAAGTGTCCTGGTATTTCATTGTTGTAGGTGGCACAAAAGCAAAGACAACAAGACGGTTGCAAAATATGCTGTAGGGTTGAACCAATAATCTTTACCGGTAATCTGTAAATAATTGTTGTCATTATCATTGTAACATTAGCATGCTAATGTTAGCTACTTGTAAATTACTCGGTATTAACCTAAAATGGTGGATTTCGTTACTTGGCACCATCTTGTATGTGTGCTAACTCTTCCCATTCTGACGTTAGCATGTTTATGCGAGTATTTTAGCTGATTTTGAATGTACGAACTTACAAATCATGGATTTTGGTACGTTAGTTTGCCGATTCTTCTCATGTTAGCGTGCTAACGTAATCACACTGTAGTTTTATGCTAGCATTTTAGCAGATTTTGTTCGTATAAACCGAATAATTTACGGCTTTGGTTACGTGATATGTATGCTGTTCCCACGTAAACGTTATATGCTAGCATTTAAGCTAGTTTTGACCAACTTGATTTGTCACGCTCCTTTTAGCCGCGTGCTAACTAGCAGCCTAAGCTAGTAGGGGCAAAGTGTCCTGGTATTTCATTGTTGTAGGTGGCACAAAAGCACCTACAAAAATATGCCATAGGGTTGAACCAAGGCCACTGGCAATAATCTTGAATCGGTAAATCATTTTTTATCATTAAAAAAAAATCTAATGTTGTATATTACAACACGTAAACCACATGGGAATTGATTGAGAAACAAGCAAGGTATGATTTAGGGTTCTGGTTATGTTAAATTATGGATTTGGTTATTTAACGCCATCTTGAATGTATGCTAACTGTTCCTATGTTAGCATGCATGCTAATGTTGAAGCTAATTTTGAACCTAAAAATCACTAATTTCAGTGCTGGCTGCTATATTGCTAGCTTTTTAACTCTTTTAATGTTAGCATGATGACATTTTGGTCTCGCATTTTGGCTAATTTATATAATTAATGTATTAGTATAATCCTAAAACTCAGTGAACATGTCACTTGTCAGCATCTAACTGTTAGCATGCCAATATCTCATGTTACTACCTCCCACGTAGTTCGATCTTCTCCAAATTTCTCATGATTGGTTAGTCCGCCCTGCAACCCTCAACCGTGCGTTTACAGAGACTTTAGATGGGCGATTGTCAAACCGTGGTACGTATACCACCGGTGCAGTGGTTTGCAACCTTTACTATCAAAAGAGACATTTTGTCGCCTCTTCCACTAAAGTACAAAACCCCAAACCAGTGAAGTTGGCACGTTGTGTAAATGGTAAATAAAAACAGAATACAATGATTTGCAAATCCTTTTCAACTTATATTCAATTGAATAGACTGCAAAGACAAGATACTTAATGTTCCAACTGAGAAACTGAATTTTTTTTGGAAAATAATCATTAACTTAGAATTTAATGGCAGCAACACATTGCAAAAAAGTTGTCACAGGGGCATTTTTACCACTGTGTTGCATGGCCTTTCCTTTTAACAACACTCAGTAAACGTTTGGGAACTGAGGAGACACATTTTTTAAGCTTCTCAGGTGGAATTCTTTCTCATTCTTGCTTGATGTACAGCTTAAGTTGTTCAACAGTCCGGGGGTCTCCGTTGTGGTATTTTAGGCTTCATAATGCACCACACATTGGGAGACAGGTCTGGACTACAGGCAGGCCAGTCTAGTACCCGCACTCTTTTACTATGAAGCCACGTTGTTGCAACACATGGCTTGGGATTGTCTTAAATAAGCAGGGGCGTCCATGATAACGTTGCTTGGATGGCAACATATGTTGCTCCAAAACCTGTATGTACCTTTCAGCATTAATGGTGCCTTCACAGATGTGTAAGTTACCCATGCCTTGGGCACTAATACACCCCCATACCATCACAGATGCTGGCTTTTCAACTTTGGTTCTTTTCCTCTTTGGTCCAGAGGACACAACGTCCACAGTTTCCAAAAACAATTTGAAATGTGGACTCGTCAGACCACAGAACACTTTTCCCCTTTCCATCAGTCCATCTTAGATGAGATCGGGCCCAGCGAAGCCGGCGGCGATTCTGGGTGTTGTTGATAAATGGCTTTCGCTTTGCATAGTAGAGTTTTAACTTGCACTTACAGAAGTATCGACAAACTGTAGTTACTCACAGTGGTTTTCTGAAGTGTTCCTGAGCCCATGTGGTGATATCCTTTACACACTGATGTCACTTTTTGATGCAGTACCGCCTGAGGGATCCAAAGTCACGGGCATTCAATGTTACGTGCAGTGATTTCTCCAGATCCTCTGAACCTTTTGTTGATATTACGGACTGTAGATGGTGAAATCCCTAAGTTCCTTGCAATAGCTGGTTGAGAAATGTTGTTCTAAAACAATTTGCTCACGCATTTGTTGACAAAGTGGTGACCCTCGCCCCATCCTTGTTTGTGAATGACTGAGCATTTCATGGAAGCTGCTTTTATACCCAATCATGGCACCCACCTGTTCCCAATTTGCCTGTTCACCTGTGGGATGTACCAAATAAGTGTTTGATGAGCATTCCTCAACTTTCTCAAGTCTTTTTTGCCACTTGTGCCAGCTTTTTGGAAACATGTTGCAGGCATCAAATTCCAAATGAGCTAACATTTGCAAAAAATAACATCGTTTTCCAGTTTGAACATTAAATATTTTGTCTTTGCAGTCTATTCAATTGAATATAGGTGGAAAAGGATTTGCAAATCATTGTATTCTGTTTTTATTTACCATTTACACAACGTGCCAACTTCACTGGTTTTGGGTTTGGTACATATAGTAAATAGTATAGCACCGCTAATCATAACACAGTTTATAAACTTTTAAAAATCTTTTTTTTTTTTTTTTTTTTTTTTACAGGAAAAACAATCTATCCATCATACTTGCCAACCTTGAGACCTCCGATTTCGGGAGGTGGGGGCGTGGTCGGGGGTGGGGCGGGCCGTGGTTGGGGGCGTGGTTAAGAGGGGAGGAATATATTGACAGCTAGAATTCACCAAGTCAAGTATTTCATACATATATATATATATATATATATATATATATATATATATATATATATATATATATATATATATATATATATATCTACATCCTGAAAATATGCAAACAAAACTGTGTTTAGATAATTGATACTTCAAACTTGCATAAATAAATTTTAAGGAATATAACATAACTTGGCTTCAAAATGTAATGAATAAAATGCTAAAGTTGTTGATAAACAAGCAATTATTTTAATAATTAAATATTGTCATTTTAAATGAATTATTATGATAATTTAAAATCAATTATTTCAAATATGTTTATTTTAATGTATAATTCTATGGCTGGATGTAATAAGGAGTCACGAAAAAATACAAATAAAAATACAATTAATTTTGATGTTTTTGGCAAAATATAGTAAAAATGTATTTATTTTTTAATTTTTTTTAAATTAATAAATATATTTATTTTTAGGTAAAATAAACATAATAATACAATTTATCTGTAGTCTAGATGATTTAGTTCTTGTCACCCTGTTGTCCTTCCGTCATGAAAAAAGGCTGTCCTCACTCAGGTCCGCATGGAGCTGGAGGGGGCGTGGCTTCCAGCTCCGGCTGAAAATCGGGAGATTTTCGGGAGAATATTTGTCCCGGGAGTTTTTCGGGAGAGGCGCTGAATTTCGGGAGTCTCCCGGAAAATTCGGGAGGGTTGGCAAGTATGCTATCCATGTAAAATTAAACCCTCTCTCTTTTGGCGCGCAGCCATGGTTCCGGACTTCCGGTCTCTTTTACTTGACGCCTGTGCGCGCATTCACGGCCTCACAGACCGTGGGAAATTATAGGACTCTTTTTTTAAAGATGTAAACTTTTCTCACTACAGGGGTTAAAAAAAAAGAAATCTGAGGGAGCCACAACAAGGAGGCGGAACTCGTGTGGGTGTACCTAATGGTGTGTCCCGGCCCGAACAGGTGAGTTGGACCGATATTACCACCTCGGATGTTTGACAGGAAGTACTTAAGAATGAAGTCATTTCAAGACCACGACGAACCAGCACACACACTTGTCACATCCTCATACACACGTACGTTATGGGTGTGTGTGTGTTTAAGGAAAGGGGGCGGGGTCAGGGTGCTACATCATAGCTGGGGGATCTGTAGGTAAATAAATAAATAAATAATATACATCTCAATGGTAATCTGGCACGTCAATGCGTGAGCGCGTGCGCCTCATAGTCGCGTCTGCGCCTCGGGGATGTAAATCTCGATGCTGTCGGCGCTCTCCGTGACCGAGCTCTGCCGGGCGGAGGCGGCCCGCTTGGCGGCCAGCAGGCGCTTGCGGGCCTCCAGGCGCTGGCGCTCGGAGCTCTCCAGGGAGCGGTCTCTGGCCAGGGGGGCGTGGCCCTTCTGGGGCCTCTTTGGCACGGGAGGGGGCGCCCGTCTCTCCTGGACAGGGACGACAAAGAGTCCGTCCTGCAAGGTCCACGCCGACCAAATGACACAAATAAAATCGGCGGCAATCGTTCACGTGTCGGCTGCGGAGCATGCGAGTGTTTTGCGGAGACATACGGTTAGTGAGGGGAAGGGTGGTGGGCGCGGGCTCCCCCAAAAATGGCGCGCGGAGAAGCTCACTGTGGACAACGGGGGCGAGAGACATGCAGACAGCGGCGAGCATGCGGGTGAGCGGCCGTTAGCCATGCCACGAGAGAGGCGGAGCGGCGTCACGAGGGCGTTGGCACCTGGATGTCCGGCGGGGTCGGAGGCTTCCAGTTGTTGGCTCGGAGCTGGTGCAGCTCGTCGAACTTCAGGCTGATGTTCTCGATGGACAGCTGCAGCATGTCCCAAAAGCCCGCCAGGTCCTGGGAGACGGGCCGGTGCTGCGCATCGGGGTCCTGAAAACACACAAAGAAGTTGAAAAATATGCCTGATACTAAAACATAACAACAAATCTGTTAATGTGGGGAGTCTATATGACATTAAAACATACCTCATGAATTAAGGCAGAGCCCAATAGAAGTTAACGTTAAAGTAGCAATGATTGTCACACACACACTAAGTGTGGTGAAATTTGTCCTCTGCATTTGACCCATCACTGACCGGTATACACACAATAAATACTGACTGGTACATGCACATAATAAATACTGACTGGTATACACACATAATAAATACTGACCGGTATACACACATAATAAATACTGACTGGTACATGCACATAATAAATACTGACTGGTATACACACATAATAAATACTGACCGGTATACACACATAATAAATACTGACCGGTATACACACATAATAAATACTGACTGGTACATGCACATAATAAATACTGACTGGTATACACACATAATAAATACTGACCGGTATACACACATAATAAATACTGACCGGTATACACACATAATAAATACTGACTGGTATACGCACATAATAAATACTGACTGGTATACACACATAATAAATACTGACTGGTACATGCACATAATAAATACTGACTGGTATACACACATAATAAATACTGACTGGTACATGCACATAATAAATACTGACTGGTATACACACATAATAAATACTGACTGGTACATGCACATAATAAATACTGACTGGTATACACACATAATAAATACTGAATGGTATACACACACAATAAATACTGAATGGTATACACACACAATAAATACAGACTGGTGTATACACACATAATAAATACTGACTGGTATACACACACATAATAAATACTGACTGGTATACACACATAATAAATACTGACTGGTATACACACACAATAAATACTGACTGATATACACACACAATAAATACTGACTGGTATACACACACAATAAATACTGACTGGTATATACACACAATAAATACTGACTGATATACACACACAATAAATACTGACTGGTATACACACACAATAAATACTGACTGGTATACACACACAATAAATACTGACTGGTATACACAAATAATAAATACTGACCGGTATACACACATAATAAATACTGACTGGTATACACACATAATAAATACTGACTGGTATACGCACATAATAAATACTGACTGGTATACACACATAATAAATACTGACTGGTACATGCACATAATAAATACTGACTGGTATACACACATAATAAATACTGACTGGTACATGCACATAATAAATACTGACTGGTATACACACATAATAAATACTGACTGGTACATGCACATAATAAATACTGACTGGTGGTATACACACATAATAAATACTGACTTGTATACACACACAATAAATACTGACTGGTATACACACACAATAAATACTGACTGGTAAAAAAACCCTCTATATTTTACAGTAACATTTAGTAAATGTAAAGTTTTTACTGTAAAACGACAGTCTACTATCTACAGTGCTTAAAAC